>NC_056745.1:220892241-221174538 GCF_019279795.1 Protopterus annectens
GTGCCACCATGGACCCCGGACACTACCGCCCCATTAGCCTGACGAGCTTGGTCTGCAAGGCCATGGAAAGTATCATTTTGGAGCTTATAAACCAAGACATAGGTAACCTCCAAACCCTGGACCCCACTCAGTTTGGGTTTGTAACAGGTAGATCATGTCTACTAAACCTGATTGACTTCTTTGAAACAGTCAATAGAGCCATAGACGAGGGCAAGGTAGTGCACAGAGCAATCTTGACCTCGTCAAGGCTTTTGATACCATCCCCCACTCTAGAATTATAGATGAACTCACTAAACTGGGCATAAATCCCTATGTCACAAGATGGGTGGCCAACTGGCTCACTGACAGAACCCACAGAGTAAAAGTAGCCGACTCCAAGTCTGACTTCAGACCAGTGATGAGTGGAGTACCTCAGGGTTCGGTCCTGAATCCTTTCTTATTCGGCATCTACTTCTTGAAGTGCAGGCCAACACAGATGGTCTTTGGCTAACAAAGTTTGCAGATGACTGCAAACTGGGAGCCATAATAGAATCACCTAATGATGTAGATATTCTACAAAAAGGTCTCAGAGACAGATGCTTGGTGTCAAAGTCATGGCCTCAAGCTCATTGCCAAAAAGTGCATTGTCATCCCCTTTGGGAAAAACTCAGTACCCATGAACTACCACATAGGCGGTAACTCACTAAACACCGATGTGATGAGACCTTGGGACACAGGTGGACAGTAGTCTCTCCTTTTATAACCACATCTCCATGTGGCACACCTCATCACAAAAGGGTTTTCCTCTAGTAAAAAGGAGGTCATTGTTCCTCTCTACTCATCCCTCATCAGACCCATTAAAGAGTACCATGCCCCATTTGGCATGTATCTCACAAGACACCTACAACATTTGGAAAGACCACAGAAATACCTCATTGAGGATTACCGGCCTCAAGCAGATGCCATACGCAGACCATCTCAAAAAACTCCAGCTCTACTCCGTCACATATCACCTACTCAGAGGCGAGCTCTGCCTAACATACAAAGCTATGTCAAACCCAGGGCTTTTGGACATGCTACACTTAAAGAAATCCCAATGTCTCTGAACCACATGCTCCAGGGACCTAAACTTTGTCACCACAATAAACGAACACGCTGGAGGGATAGATTCCTGTCCCAGAGATTTCCCATACTCTGGAACAAACTACCCATTCATGTCAAGCAAAGCTCCTCATTGACCCTCTTTAAGAAAAATCTTGACTGGATGGGAAATAGAAAATTCACCCCGGGGATCACTTCTGTGGCACAACTTGACAGGGGCACAGGAAAATAATTCGTCTTGGGTGGCAAAAGCCAGGGAACCTTTTTGCTAGGCTTATATAGGCCCCAGGGCCGATAGCCCAGTACCTACCTATGAACCTACAAACACACACACACACACACCCACACCCACTTACCTATATCAACATTCAGTACCATCAACATATCCACCATTTGGCCACCTGTACTGTCAACATTAAATATCACACCCCTGCATTTGTTGAACAAACCCATATTCAGTCAAGCGCAGGGGAACTACGTAACATACATGCGAGAGATGCAACTATACGGCCAAACTGGAGGCTGAGCTCTCTCAACATAGGACTGGCAAGACCAGACAGGAGGAGAAGGTAACCACACACAATACATACCCAGTCACACATGGTACCATCACAACTTCAAATCATACACATACTCACACAAAGACATACTCGGAGGCTCTGATCAAAAATTTACCAAAACAGCAGAGGCCACCAAAGCAGACACCCAAACAACTACCACCTCATGACCCAACACATGCAACACATAGACCACACAGTCAGAGTGTCAAACAGTCACAGCCCTTAAGGCCAAACAAAATGCCAGACACACTTGTCATTGGTGATTCCATAGTCAGACACACTGACGTCCCGCTCACCAGACTGAGTAAAGAGAAGGTCACAGTAAGCTGCCTGTCGGGCGCTAGAATCCGCCACATAAAGCAAGCACTCAGGTCTCTCAACAGCAGGTACAAGTACAACTCAGTCATTGTCCACACTGGTGTCAACGACCTGAGACGTACCTCCTTGAACTACATGAAAAGGGACATCGAGGAGCTCTCTGATTATGTAGCCCAGGCAGGTATGACCCTGACCTTGAGCAGTATCCTACCTTCACCTAGAATGATGCCACAATACAGTGATAAGATGATCAGCTTTAATAATTAGCTTAAATTCTGGTGTCATTCAAAGGGGATCCAATGTCTGTCTGCCTGGGATGACATGCTGGACAAGCCACGCTGCTTCGCAAGGGACGGCTTGCACCTGTCACCCTGGGCTTCGGATATTGGCAAAGGCTCTTGCCACCCCATAGTGCCTTTTTAGGCAAGGCTCAAATTCTAAACCTACCACCCTAGAACACCAAAAAGGAAAAAACTAAGGGTAATGCTGCTCAATGCCAGAAGTCTCAATCTCAAGATGCACGCACTCGAGGCCCTTCTCAATATGGAGAACATCGATGTCTGTGCTGTGACAGAAACCTGGTTCAAGGCTCCTGAGAGCACCCCAGCACTAACAGGTTTCACCTCATATCATGCGTTCCGGCCCCAAAATCTGGACAACACCAAGAAAGGAGGGGGGGTGTCCATATTCATAAAGGACACCCACACCTCAAGGTTGGTGGCAACGCACGATGCATCGGAGACCATCCAGGTGCAATTAACCATAGGCAAGACTGCTCTGCAATTTGTAGCATGTTACAGGCCACCCTCTCAAACTCAGGAACCTCACATGGCCTTCCTGAAAACATTAGAGGGGATAAATGTATCTCCAAACACCATCATACTAGGTGACTTCAACTACCCTAATATAGACTGGGAACACTACTCAAGCCCGAACACTCTAACCCAAAGATTCCTGGAGTTCATAAACTGAAATGCCATGGAACAACTAGTCACCATCCCCACAAGAGGAGAAAACATACTTGATCTCATCATCACGAACATGGGATCAAAATGTTCAACACCGAAGTATACCCCTCACTGGTGAGATCACATCATAACCTAATCTCGCCGGCGGTCCTCACCCCGCCCCACCTGAAACAAAAAGACCACAGTGAAAAACTTCTCAAAAGCCTATTTCACACTTCTAAAACTAGTGTGGTCTCCTTTAAGGCCCCTGAGCCAGTGGTAAACATTACTCAAACCGCTGAATCACTTACAAATGCCTTCTACCGCACCTACAGGGCTGGATGGATCAGGCAATCCCAAACAAAACTAAGACTCTCTGTACCAAAGGCAAGCGCCCAGTCTGGTGGACCCCAGCCATAAACAAGCTCTACAACAAAAGGAGGAAGCTACTACAAGATAGAGCAAAATCCTTGAAAGGTAAGACACCTTTGATCATTATAAGTAAAAAACTAAGAGCTCTCATAAAATCATCCAAGGCAAATTTTGAGAGAAAAATCGCCAAGGACTCTAAAGAGAATCATAAGGCCTTCTTTAGCTATGTTAGAAACCTAGGAGGAAACTCCCAGATATGCTCAGAATTAGTTCAAAATGATGTGAAAATTACTGAACCTACACACATTGCCAACATACTGGCTGACAGGTTCAGTGCAAACTTCTCACCCCCTCCCCCACAAAGGAGAGATATCTATTCCAGAGGATTGTAGCCCCCCCAAACAACTCCAACGCCCAGATGCGAACTGCCCTCACAGAGGCAAAAGGCACAGCATGCATGGGACCCGATGGTGTGCCCGGCTGTGTGCTTCACGAACTCAATGAGGAATTAAACCCACAGTTAGGACAGCTGTTTAATCTTAGCCTCACCTCAGAATACGCATTCCAAGGAGTGGCGACGGCGACTGTGGTCCCACTTCATAAGGGCGGTGCCTCCACAGACCCTGGAAATTACCGCCCCATTAGCTTGACAAGCCTTATCTGCAAAGCCATGGAGAGGATCATAATGGAACTCATAAATAAAGACATAGGGAACTTGCAGACTTGGATCCAACCCAGTTTGGCTTTGTCAAAGGCAGATCCTGCCTCTTAAACTTGGTTGACTTTTTGAGACAGTCACCAAGGCCATTGATGAGGGAAAGGCAGTCCATACAGCCTACCTCGACCTGGCAAAGGCCTTCACACAATACCCCACTCAGGTATCATCGAAAAACTCATCAGCTTGAATGTAAACCCATACATCACAAGATGGGTTGCAAACTGGCTAAGTGACAGAACCCACAGGGTCAGAGTTGCTGGAGCCATGTCAGACTCAAAGCCTGTCACAAGTGGTGTCCCACAGGGCTCAGTCCTGGGTCCACTCTTGTTCGGCATCTACTTTCTGAAGTACAAGCAAACACAGGAGGGTTATGGCTGACAAAGTTTGCAGATGACTGCAAACTAGGCCATAGTCGAAAACACATCTGACACAGATATCCTCCAGAAGGGCCTCACAGAAATGGATAACTGGTGCCAGAGCCATGGCCTGAAGTTAAACGCCAAAAATACATAGTCATACCCTTAGGGAAAAACAAGGTTACCCCTAGCTACCATATAGGTGGCAATCCACTGAGCACAGAAAAAGTCATCAGGGATCTGGGGACCCAGCTTGACAGTAGCCTTCGCTTGGCACTCATGTTGCTAAAGTAGTTAGGAAAACCTTCTATATCGCCCACCTGATCATGAAGGGATTCACATCTAGATCAAGGAGGTCATCGTCCCCTGTACTCATCACTCATTAGACCTATGATTGAGTACAATGCCCGCTCGAATGTATCTGACCAGACACCTGCTGCAGCTTGAAAGGCCCCAAATGTTCCTCACCAAAAGGATAAAGGGTCTCAAAATATGTCTTATGCTGCCCAACTGAAAGAACTCCAGCTCTATTCAGTCTCATACCGCTTGCTCAGAGGTGACCTGTGCCTGACATATAAGGCCATGTCAAACCCAGATTTGATGAATATGCTTCACCTCAAAAATCTAGATCCCTCAGAACCACAAGGGCGGAGACTTAAACCTTGACATGGTTATAAATAGAACGTGCTGGAGGGACAGATTCATCACCCAGAGACTCCCTATGCTGTGGAACAAAATCCCAGTACATGTGAGGCAGAGCACCTCTCTGGCCTTGTTCAAGAGGAATCTTGACCAATGGATGGGAGATTGCAGATATACCCCAGGGATTACTTCAGTGTCACTGCTTGACAGAGGCACAGCAAAATGATAGGCATAGTTTTTATTCAAACTAAAGGTGGCGAAAGCCACATAACTATGGGCTAGGCTTATAAATGCCCTTGGGCAGATAGCCTAGTATGAACCTATGAACCTATATGTGTGTGTGTGTGTGTGTGTGTGTGTGTGTGTGTGTGTGTATATATATATATATATATATATATATATATATATATATATATAATCACTACGAACTCCCGAATACTTACAGTACCGAAGACTGGAATCCCAAAACCAGATACCCGAAAGACCAGAAGCTCGAATTTCAAAATTGCGAAGTACAGAGATGTCAGGAGGTTAGGTAAGTATCTATGTTTGGTTGTGTTAGTTAGGGGCTTTAGTGTGTGTGTAAGTGTGTGCTGTGATTGTGATGTGTGTGTGTGTGTGTGGGGAATGTAGGTGTGTGGTGGTGTTTTTGTGTGTTTGTCTGTCTAGTACGACCTTGGAGTTAGAATATTTAAGTGGGGTGCAGGGGAGCATGCCCCCCTGCTTTTATGTAGTGTAGAGTTGTGTGTTTGTGTTTTGGGTGAGGTGTGTGTATGTGTGTGGTGTATGTTTATTGTAGTGTTCAGTATTTTAAATTTTGCTGTTCTGGTCTTCCGGTCTTTTTGTCTTTCGGGTATCTGGTCTTGGGATTCCGGTCTTCGGTATTGTAAGTGTTCAGGATTTAGTAGTGTTCCCATATATATATATATATATATATATATATATATATATATATATATATATATATATATATATATATATATAGCACATAGTTATTATTCATAACCTTGTTACTGCATTCTTCCCTCCTGTGATGGAATAGATACCCAAAGAAAAAGGAACCCTGCCAAAAGTTCTCAGACTGAATTTAGAAAGAAGGATAAAGGATATGGTTTGGATGAACGAGGTCCAGTCTCCCTGGGTTACAGCATGGTTGAATGAGGTCCACTCTCCCCTGGATTATAGCACTGACTACAATGATGCTGTGTCCCCTGGCTCCCACCAGAGGATGCCTCCTTTGAAGAAACCATTAATGTGATCTGAGATCATTTTTGATTTAACTTAAATCAAACTTTATTGCCAACTTGAATTTCACACTGATATCCAGTGATGAAGAGTGTAGCAAAATAATTTAAAAACAATGACTCTAGGAAAATCAAGCAGCTAAATAAACATTGGAATTCATATATGTAGGTACTTGTGAGGTTAAACCAGTAATTTGCTCTGCTATACAAACAGTTATTTTCAGAAGAGATGACATTATTTTTATATTCATTTTGTGTAGGTGTGTGGATTTTTCTCCTTATGAAAAAAACAACTTTTAATCAATTCTGTAGGACTGTAAAAATGTCAGCTATCTTTCCAGAATGTAAAAATACCGGAGTACAGCAGTAGAAACTACTTACATGACAATCTTTCCTAATTGGTTTTGCAGCCTGCAAAACACTGAGCCATAGTGGAAACTAATGGCCAATCAGGTAGTGTTTCTTGTTAGTGTTACAGAGCTATGGGCGTCTTGAGAGCTTTTGTCACCCATGGAAGTGAGTGTTGGCATGCCTATCACTTGTGTAATACTGGGCAGGTACAGGAGGTGATGGCAAAACATAATAAGAGCCCCCTATCCCAAAAGCTGTCTGCATGATGATTCACAGGGTATATTTGTTGTACTAGCTAACATAGGTTCATAGGTTCATAGGTTCATACTAGGCTATCTGCCCAAGGGCATTTATAAGCCTAGCCCATAGTTATGTGGCTTTCGCCACCCCTTTAGTTTGAATAAAACTATGCCTATTATTTTGCTGTGCCTCTGTCAAGCAGTGACACTGAAGTAATCCCTGGGGTATATCTGCGATCTCCCATTCATTGGTCAAGAATCCTCTTGAACAAGGCCAGCGAGGTGCTCTGCTTCACATGTACCGGGATTTTGTTCCACAGCATAGGGAGTCTCTGGGTGATGAATTTGTCCCTCCAGCACGTTCTATTAATAACCGTGTCAAGGTTTAAGTCTCCTGCCCTTGTGGTTCTGAGGGATCTAGATTTTTTGAGGTGAAGCATATTCATCAAATCTGGGTTTGACATGGCCTTATATGTCAGGCACAGGTCACCTCTGAGCAAGCGGCATGAGACTGAATAGAGCTGGAGTTCTTTCAGTCGGGCAGCATAAGACATATTTTTGAGACCCTTTATCCTTTTGGTGAGGAACTTTTGGGGCCTTTCCAGCTGCTGCAGGTGTCGGGTCAGATACATTCCGAATGGGGCATTGTACTCAATCATAGGTCTAATGAGTGATGAGTACAGGGGGACGATGACCTCCCTTGATCTAGATGTGATTATCAAGTGTGGAGAATCAAGTGTGGATTATCAAGTGTGGAGAATGAGAAAGAACAGAAAAAAAAGCAGATCTGAAACTCTTCCTCAGGACTTTTTGTCCAAATCCAATATTTTTAACTGGATTCCAAATTTTAGAAGGCTTCCATATTTTAGATGACCATTTCCTTCTGTACCGTGTTTTAAGTATCCTTGCTACACTCTGAGAGGATCTTGAATCAGTCCTTTGCCACCCTTGGCAGATAAAAGATTTATTTTCCTGTTTAGTACTTCGTTTAACTGTACTAGAGTGCTACTACTCTGTTTTTGCTTTATGTGCTGATTTCTGTGCTTTAAATCATTTTGAAGTGCATTGTTGTAGTTTGTGGATTGCTAAGCATTGCATTTTGAGAAGCTTTACTGGCAGGGCAGTGTCACTGTGCAATTTGTTACTTTGTATTTGTTGTTGTATTTAATTGTTGTATTCCAGCACAATTGACCCTGCTAAAGAGTTTCTACAGTTTCCTGTGTTTAAATTTCCTGCATAAATTTCACACTTTTGCAAGGCTCTTGGCTCATTCCCACAGAACTGAGCAACACTTGGCATCCTCACCTGTACCTCTGAAGTGATTTCCTTGCATCACATACCAAACAGACAAAAGCTGATTTTTTGTATTTATCTACATTTATTACTGAAATTACTTAATTTGCTCAGACTGTCTTGCTGGGTTCTGATTGACTTGAAATTGCCCTGTCTAGCTAGTTTGTTCAAGTTATTTTGTGGTAGCATACACTCTCAAGCAATTTTTTTTCTGCTTTTGAATTAAGAGGACTGGGAATGACAGTAGGTGATGGTCTGGCCTGTCTGAGTTGGGAAATAGATGAGAAAGCTGTAAGTGCAGTAATTTTATTGGTCAGAGGACTTAGAAGTCAGTTTTCTGTGTTTTAAGTGCCTGTATAAATTTGGCTTGGTGGTAACTGATGCCCATCCTGCAGTGGTGGTTATAGTCCCCTGTATAGCTGCAGACACCTAGAAAACACATTTTCCCTGTAAAACCACCTCTGAAACTGTATCAGTGAGTGTAGGGCAACTGCTGTGTTCTCCCCCCAAAAGGAGAGATATCTATTCCAGAGGATTGTAGCCCCCAAACATCTCCAACGCCCAGGTGAGAACTGCCCTCACTAAGGCAAAAACACAGCATCCATGGGACCGGATGGTGTCCCCGGCTGTGTGCTTCACGAACTCAATGAGGAATTAAACCCACAGTTAGGACAGCTGTTTAATCTTAGCCTCACCTCAGAATACGCACTCCAAGGAGTGGCGCACGGCGACTGTGGTCCCACTTCATAAGGGCGGTGCCTCCACAGACCCTGGAAATTACCGCCCCATTAGCTTGACAAGCCTTATCTGCAAAGCCATGGAGAGGATCATAATGGAACTCATAAATAAAGACATAGGGAACTTGCAGACTTGGATCCAACCCAGTTTGGCTTTGTCAAAGGCAGATCCTGCCTCTTAAACTTGGTTGACTTTTTGAGACAGTCACCAAGGCCATTGATGAGGGAAAGGCAGTCCATACAGCCTACCTCGACCTGGCAAAGGCCTTCACACAATACCCCACTCAGGTATCATCGAAAAACTCATCAGCTTGAATGTAAACCCATACATCACAAGATGGGTTGCAAACTGGCTAAGTGACAGAACCCACAGGGTCAGAGTTGCTGAGCCATGTCAGACTCAAAGCCTGTCACAAGTGGTGTCCCACAGGGCTCAGTCCTGGGTCCACTCTTGTTCGGCATCTACTTTTCTGAAGTACAAGCAAACACAGGAGGGTTATGGCTGACAAAGTTTGCAGATGACTGCAAACTGGGCGCCATAGTCGAAAACACATCTGACACAGATATCCTCCAGAAGGGCCTCACAGAAATGGATAACTGGTGCCAGAGCCATGGCCTGAAGTTAAACGCCAAAAAATACATAGTCATACCCTTAGGGAAAAACAAGGTTACCCCTAGCTACCATATAGGTGGCAATCCACTGAGCACAGAAAAAGTCATCAGGGATCTGGGGACCCAGCTTGACAGTAGCCTTTCGTTTGGCACTCATGTTGCTAAAGTAGTTAGGAAAACCTTCTATATCGCCCACCTGATCATGAAGGGATTCACATCTAGATCAAGGGAGGTCATCGTCCCCCTGTACCCATCACTCATTAGACCTATGATTGAGTACAATGCCCCGTTCGGAATGTATCTGACCAGACACCTGCTGCAGCTTGAAAGGCCCCAAATGTTCCTCACCAAAAGGATAAAGGGTCTCAAAAATATGTCTTATGCTGCCCAACTGAAAGAACTCCAGCTCTATTCAGTCTCATACCGCTTGCTCAGAGGTGACCTGTGCCTGACATATAAGGCCATGTCAAACCCAGATTTGATGAATATGCTTCACCTCAAAAAATCTAGATCCCTCAGAACCACAAGGGCGGAGACTTAAACCTTGACATGGTTATAAATAGAACGTGCTGGAGGGACAGATTCATCACCCAGAGACTCCCTATGCTGTGGAACAAAATCCCAGTACATGTGAGGCAGAGCACCTCTCTGGCCTTGTTCAAGAGGAATCTTGACCAATGGATGGGAGATTGCAGATATACCCAGGGATTACTTCAGTGTCACTGCTTGACAGAGGCACAGCAAAATGATAGGCATAGTTTTTATTCAAACTAAAGGGGTGGCGAAAGCCACATAACTATGGGCTAGGCTTATAAATGCCCTTGGGCAGATAGCCTAGTATGAACCTATGAACCTATATGTGTGTGTGTGTGTGTGTGTGTGTGTGTGTGTGTATATATATATATATATATATATATATATATATATATATATATATATAATCACTACGAACTCCCGAATACTTACAGTACCGAAGACTGGAATCCCAAAACCAGATACCCGAAAGACCAGAAGCGCGAATTTCAAAATTGCGAAGTACAGAGATGTCAGGAGGTTAGGTAAGTATCTATGTTTGGTTGCATTAGTTAGAGGTTTTAGTGTGTGTGTAAATGTGTTCTGTGATTGTGATGTGTGTGTGTCTGTGTGTGTGTGGGGAATGTAGGTGTGTGGTGGTGTTTTTGTGTGTTTGTCTGTCTAGTACGACCTTGGAGTTAGAATATTTAAGTGGGGGGGGTGTGGGGTGCAGGGGAGCATGCCCCCCTGCTTTTATGTAGTGTAGAGTTGTGTGTTTGTGTTTTGTGTGAAGGTGTTTGTATGTGTGTGGTATATGTTTTGTGTAGTGTTCAGTATTTTAAATTTCGCTGTTCTGGTCTTCTGGTCTTTTTGTCTTTCAGGTATCTGGTCTTGGGATTCCGGTCTTCGGTATTGTAAGTATTCGGGATTTAGTAGTGATCCCATATATATATATATATATATATATTTATATATATATATATATATATATATATATATATATATTTATATATATTATTCATAACCTTGTTACTGCATTCTTCCCTCCTGTGATGGAATAGATACCCAAAGAAAAAGGAACCCTGCCAAAAGTTCTCAGACTGAATTTAGAAAGAAGGATAAAAGGATATGGTTTGGATGAACGAGGTCCAGTCTCCCCTGGGTTACAGCATGGTTGAATGAGGTCCACTCTCCCCTGGATTACAGCACTGACTACAATGATGCTGTGTCCCCTGGCTCCCACCAGAGGATGCCTCCTTTGAAGAAACCATTAATGTGATCTGAGATCATTTTTGATTTAACTTAAATCAAACTTTATTGCCAACTTGAATTTCACACTGATATCCAGTGATGAAGGGTGTAGCAAAATAATTTAAAAACAATGACTCTAGGAAAGTCAAGCAGCTAAATAAACATTGGAATTCATATATGTAGGTACTTGTGAGGTTAAACCAGTAATTTGCTCTGCTATACAAACAGTTCTTTTCAGAAGAGATTACATTATTTTTATATTCATTTTGTGTAGGTGTGTGGATTTTTCTCCTTATGAAAAAAACAACTTTTAATCAGTTCCATAGGACTGTAAAAATGTCAGCTATCTTTCCAGAATGTAAAAATACCGGAGTACAGCAGTAGAAACTACTTGCATCACAATCTTTCCTAATTGGTTTTGCAGCCTGCAAAACACTGAACCATGGTGGAAACTAATGGCCAAACAGGTAGTGTTTCTTGTTTGTGTTACAGAGCTATGGGCATCTTGAGAGCTTTTGTCACCCATGGAAGTGAGTGTTGGCATGCCTATCACTTGTGTACTACTGGGCAGGTACAGGAGGTGATGGCAAAACATAATAAGTGCCCCCTATCCCAAAAGCTGTCTGGATGATGATTCACAGGGTATATTTGTTGTACTAGCTAACATAGGTTCATAGGTTCATAGGTTCATACTAGGCTATCTGCCCAAGGGCATTTATAAGCCTAGCCCATAGTTATGTGGCGCCACCCCTTTAGTTTGAATAAAACTATGCCTATTATTTTGCTGTGCCTCTGTCAAGCAGTGACACTGAAGTAATCCCTGGGTATATCTGCGATCTCCCATTCATTGGTCAAGAATCCTCTTGAACAAGGCCATTTGTTCCACAGCATAGAGTCTCTGGGTGATGAATTTGTCCCTCCATATTAATAACCGTGTCAAGGTTTAAGTCTCCTGCCCTTGTGGTTCTGAGGGATCTAGATTTTTGAGGTGAAGCATATTCATCAAATCTGGGTTTGACATGGCCTTATATGTCAGGCACAGGTCACCTCTGAGCAAGCGGCATGAGACTGAATAGAGCTGGAGTTCTTTCAGTCGGGCAGCATAAGACATATTTTTGAGACCCTTTATCCTTTTGGTGAGGAACTTTTGGGGCCTTTCCAGCTGCTGCAGGTGTCGGGTCAGATACATTCCGAATGGGGCATTGTACTCAATCATAGGTCTAATGAGTGATGAGTACAGGGGCGATGACCTCCTTGATCTAGATGTGATTATCAAGTGTGGAGAATCAAGTGTGGATTATCAAGTGTGGAGAATGAGAAAGAACAGAAAAAAAAGCAGATCTGAAACTCTTCCTCAGGACTTTTTGTCCAAATCCAATATTTTTAACTGGATTCCAAATTTTAGAAGGCTTCCATATTTTAGATGACCATTTCCTTCTGTACCATGTTTTAAGTATCCTTGCTACACTCTGAGAGGATCTTTAATCAGTCCTTTGCCACCCTTGGCAGTTAAAAGATTTATTTTACTGTTTAGTACTTCATTTAACTGTACTAGAGTGCTACTACTCTGTTTTTGCTTTATGTGCTGATTTCTGTACTTTAAATCATTTTGAAGTGCATTGTTGTTGTAGTTTGCTGATTGCTAAGCATTGCATTTTGAGAAGCTTTACTGGCAGGGCAGTGTCACTGTGCAATTTGTTACTTTGTATTTGTTGTTGTATTTAATTGTTGTATTCCAGCACAATTGACCCTGCTAAAGAGTTTCTACAGTTTCCTGTGTTTAAATTTCCTGCATAAATTTCACACTTTTGCAAGGCTCTTGGCTCATTCCCACAGAACTGAGCAACACTTGGCATCCTCACCTGTACCTCTGAAGTGATTTCCTTGCATCACATACCAAACAGACAAAAGCTGATTTTTTGTATTTATCTACATTTATTACTGAAATTACTTAATTTGCTCAGACTGTCTTGCTGGGTTCTGATTGACTTGAAATTGCCCTGCCTAGCTAGTTTGTTCAAGTTATTTTGTGGTAGCATACACTCTCAAGCAATTTTATTTCTGTTTTTGAATTAAGAGGACTGGGAATGACAGTAGGTGATGGTCTGGTCTGTCTGAGTTGGGAAATAGACGAGAAAGCTGTAAGTGCAGTAATTTTATTGGTCAGAGGACTTGGAAGCCAGTTTTCTGTGTTTTAAGTGCCTGTATAAATTTGGCTTGGTGGTAAATGATGCCCATCCTGCAGTGGTGGTTATAGTCCCCTGTATAGCTGCAGACACCTAGAAAACACATTTTCCCTGTAAAACCACCTCTGAAACTGTATCAGTGAGTGTAGGGCAACTGCTGTGTGAGTTGGGTAGCATACAGCAACTAGTTTGCACACTGAGGAGCATTGCACCTTGAAGTTAGTATTATATAGCCTAGCCTAGTCTCTGGTCCCAAAAGCACCCTTAGGCAGCCCACTATTAAGCCCTTGTGCACTTCATCCTTGTAGCAAACCTAATAAATGACCTGACATCATGCATAATTTCCCATTTTCTCCTCAGACAGTTTGATGGATATAGGTATCTCAAGACAATAACTTCAAAGAAACATACTGTGTGAGAGATGTATATACATAGTGTCTCAGGAGGCAAAACTCTCACAAGCACTCAAAATAACAATCTGGTTATCAGAAACACAAGCACTACACTCACCACACATTATCCTCACCCAACAAATAAACCTACTTTTTCTGAGGCACTTAAATGCAATCTTCCCAAACCCCAAAGACATTCCAACTGTAAACAAATTATCCTCAGCAAACTCAAAAGTAACAACATCTAACACTGCGCACATGGCCACACCAGTGGTGTAACACGTAACACTGCACACATGGCCACACCAGTGGTGTAACACCTAACACCACACACATGGCCACACCAGTGGTGTAATACCTAACACTACACATATGGCCATACCCAGTAGAACCTCAACAACCAAACTTATAAAGCAAGATAATAAACTACCCAGGAATCTAGTCAGAGGGGTCTCCATTGTATGACATACTGATGCTCCACTCACCAGGCTAAACAAGGAGAAAATAACTGTCAGCTGCCTATCAGGGACCAGGATCCACTAAGTTACACAAGCATTCAAGTCATGGAACCCACAAGCACCAGTACGAGTCAATCAAAAGCCATGTAGCTGTAAATGACCTCAGAGTTACCTCTATGAAGATGGGTCTACTTCAAATGCTCGAAGTTGCAGAATATCAATCCACACATCATCGAGGATGATTGTTCTACAACATCAAACATGAAAGTGGACTAAATTAAAATAAGATAAAAAGGTCTGCTTGTAAGTTTTTGCAGGAGGGCAAGACCCCCTGCAACCCCCACACCCCCTACTACTTAAATATACCAACTCCGAGATTGCACTACAGTAAAGAGAACGGTAAATTTCCCATTCCGTGCCATTCTTTTCACTGTAGTGCAATCTCGGAGTTGGTATATTTAAGTAGTAGGGGTTGTGGGAGGTGCAGGGGGCTTGCCCCCTTGCAAATACGTGAAATAAGAAGTTTTCACAATTTAGTTTTTTTTTTTTTTGAGTTTGATATTGCAGAAGTTCGATCCTCTGGTCCTCGAAGATCAGAGGTTCTATGTTTTGCAATTTTGATACTCTGAAGTGACCCATGAAGACCTATCCAGACCTACCTGTTCTCTCCTACCCTTGCACTTTTCTATCCTACAGCCCTCCTCCTACCCTCATTATCACTTTGCTTTATTGTTAACTACTCCCCTAACTTCCTAAAATTGCATGCACAATTGTTGAATTATATCCAACTTGCCACAGCAAAATGCATCTCGTACCTTATATCAAATGTATATACTTACTTGAATTGTGTGCATTTAATTCTAATTTTATTTTTCTTCACACTGCTTGTGTGTAAATCTCTTTTTCAGTTGGTTTCTCTTGTATAAACCTTGAATTCCTATCTTGATACACTTTGTAAAAAAAATATTTGATTTTAATAACTATGAATTGTAAAAAGACATATTTTATATTCTCTGGAGCTTTTTTTCCCTGGGCCTCCGCTGAAAAAGAGCACTAGCTCAGTTGGACTTTGCTGGTCAACAAACGTCAAATAAATAACTAAAATGTTATGGAACTATCAGACTGTGTCAAAAGATGCTATATGCCTGGCATTGAGCAGCAAGGATGATGACATAATATGAACAGAGGACAATGGACTTTAATAATTGGCTTAGTTTTTTGTCATTCTAGGGGGATACAATATTCATTTAATGAGATGACATGGGTAACAAACAATGTTTCTTTGCCAATGATGGTCTGCACCTGAACTCTCTAGGCTTTCGAATATTTGCTAAAACATTGTCCTTCCCTACAGAGCCTTTTTAGGCAATGTAAAAGTTACAAAAACTTCTAAAATAGCAAAATCTACCCAAGGAAATTTAAAGGTGTTACTCTTCAATGCCAGGGATCTAAACAAGAAGCTGCACTCCATCCAAGCTGTCCTTACCCTGGAGAATGCAGACATCAGTGCATTTACTGAGACATGGTTTAAAGCTGCAGACAGTACCCCAGTAGTGAGTGCAAGGCTTTAGACCAGCAACTGCACAGGCAGGGTCTAAAGTTGGAGGTGTCCCAATCTACATCAATAACAAGCATACCTCAAGTCTGATTAAACAGGATGATGCCCTGGAGTTCCCCCACATCCAGAGTGTCATGGGCAAAGTCCCATGCCATATTCTAGCAAGCTACATGTCACCTTCTACATCCCAGGAAACCCATATCTTATGGTTAGACCTGCTGGAGATGCTCACTAGTCACCCAAATACCATACTCATTGGAGGCCTGAATTATCCCTCTATAAACTAGGAATATTACACAACCTCAAATCTGCAAGTGCAGAGATTCCTAGACTTTGTAAACACAAATAGTGCATGCACATACCAGAAGTACAAACATATTGAACCTGGCACCCACAAATATGTGAGAATGCTGCCCCCTTCCCATTGTTGTGTCTTCTCTGGTAAGGTCAGACCAAAATGCAGTCTTCTTGGAAATAAAAATCCGTTCTGTAGCCCAGTAAACCAGTCACAGTTAGGAACTACTCCAAGGCAAACTACCTCTTATTATTTGATAACCTGTCAAAATGTCAATCCCCTCAGAACCCAGATAACACTGCAGCCAATGCGGAAATTATTCACACAAGTTCTGCACAACCATATCATTGACTGCTGTGTCTACCATATTTAAGCACAAAACTAACTTAGAAAACAAACTACCCCGGTAGAATTCAAAACTGAACAGGTTGTACAACGAAGGAAGAAATCACAGCTAAAATTAGGAAGTGTAAATGAAAAAAACAATAAGAACTCATCAAAATGAATAGACAACTAAAGGACTAATTAAGTCAAACAAAGCAAATCTTGTGGTAAAGACAGCTGAGAACCTCCTGAAAGTCCCACTTAAATGCTGGAAAATTTCTGAAAATCTTGATGTTGATGTCTGCCTCTAAACTGATGGCCATTTAGGCAAGCCAGTACTTGGAACAATTTTCTCTCTCTCTCTCTCTCTCTCTCTCTCTCTCTCTCTCTCTAGCAAGAAGAGGCTCATTTGGTGGGCAGCGCAGGTCAGGAGCCCAAGGTTTCCTTTCTTTCCATCAGACCCAAGATGGACACTTTTCTAAGCGACACCTTATTCTATGCTTGGGGAGGCAGTTCAAATGTTTCAGCTCAAAGTGCATGGCAGATGATCCAACAAACTCAAGAATGCATGCTTAAATGTATAACAGATGATGGCTATTCTTTATACCCTTTAGGTCTTAGAGTCAGTGCTCAACCCTGTAGACTGTTAAGTAGTAAAAGAGATAGATGAAATGCAATCTAATGCATCACCAAGCAGGATGGCACCATCCTTCCCTGCAGACTAGCCATGAGATTTTAACAATTGGCTGTTGGCTTGGGCATATATCTACAGGCTGTCTACACCTACTCTGTGAGAGACCATTTGAATAGGAAGCTGAAGGCCATGCATAGATGGAAGCAGGATAGGAGAAGCTGCCTGATCTGCAGTACTTTTCAGAGCTCACTGATAAAGGCCTAGCTTGTTCCTCTGTTAAGGTGTACTTTTGAGTATTCTCAGTCAATTTTCATTTGAACTCTCCCATTTCTACTAATTCTACCATAAACTCCTGTTTGAAGGATGTCAAAAAACTCTAAAACCATACAGAGAGCATATTCCCTTGTCCTAGAACTTGAATTTCATAACTGAAAAACTTGTATTTCCTTCAAATTTTCAAGCTGTGCTACTCTCAAGTTCATAGCTCGGAAAAACCCTTTTCTTAGTGCCCATCACCTCCAATACAAGCATGTCAAAACTGTAGGCCTTGATTTATAGGGGCCACTGTGCAGTTTTACTTGAAAGCAGCATAATACTCAGTATTTCTGCACTGCTTCGTGCCAAATGGGTCTCAGAACTTTCCTTAATCAATCCATATAGCTCATTTTTTATGTAGTCTATAGAATAAAGGAACAAAGGCCACCCACACTATCCCTGTAAGTAAGTAACTCAGATGCACTAACAAAACCAGACAGAAAACTAAGTTTGACAGATTTTTGATTCTTTTGTGCCAGATAAGCAAGGCAGAACTGTATGCTGACAGACTCTCTAAATGACTAGCAGATTGCACTAATTCCTAATGTAGCACACATAGAAAGAATTTTGCTATGGACAGGTAAGGGTACAGTCTACAAAACCAACTGCCACCACTCCAACCTTTCAAAAATGTCCCATCTCACAGGTGAGGCTGCCACCTACTTGTACTCCTTTTGAAAGCATTACAAACTCATCATTCAGTCAAGCAGAAAGACTGATTTTGCTTCTGCTGTATCACAGGGCATCCTGTGGTCTTCCAGTGAGGTCCAGGGATAAGGATTTCTTCTCTGCTTGCTAATATTCCAGCTAATCTATGAATGTACTGCAACGGCAATGATTATTTTAATGAGTGTAATACATTTAAGGATCACTGCTGCAACAGCAGTGATCCCTTTGATGAGGATAATACTTTTGTGGAGTGGTACTCAACATAACTGTATGTATTTGCAGTAGTAGCACCTTTCCCACTGTTTTGACCTAGGTAATAACCTGTTTCACACCTTTATTGGGTGGCTACAGTGTGTGATGTGGATATTCTTTTATCACACTAGTGATGCCCTTTCTTATCACTATTGCAGTATTCTTTACTCTTGGAATATCATGCCAGGGATAGCTGAACATCCAGCCAGCATATGAAAGCCTTTACACCTTCCAGGCATCATACATCAGATGTATACCCTACGCACAAGACATAAGGAACATATGTGATGTCCAGATGCCTAACCCTCAGAATTTCTTTGCTGCCAGTCTGAACATTACCTCTGAATTCGGTCTGTATGTTGTTCACCAAGTCGGTTCCTCTACAGAGCCCTCGAAAAACAAGTGCTCCATTACGATTCCTTCATTTCTTTTTTTCTCCTTGTAATTTGTTTTCATGTCATCCGGGAAGGGAAAATGAGTGTGGGAGGTAGATTCCCATAAAGAAGGACATAAGAATTGCCTTTTTGTTCGGGTGCTGCACATGACCAAACACAGTGTGAAATTTGTCAGGCATTTGTCCCTAAGACAATCAGCAGTCATCTGTTATCCCTCTCAATTTATTTATAAAAATAAAGTATGAACCTCTTGGCTCAGAGTACCGTGGTCAAATGTGCCCACCCCAATCTTTAGCAGTCACTTAAGAAAAAAAAAGGCATGCACTGATTTTGCTGATGTCTAGCCTCCACCCTTATTTTCTTTGCCAATAATAACAAAGGGAATAGAGGACACCCCTGCTTGGTTCCTCTGCTCAAGCAGAGATTATCAGATTGGACCACCCACTTTAGTTTTTGCCTCCAATCCCTCATATATCCTCTTAATCAATCTTATAATTTTATCAGGGAATGTAAACACTTCCATTTATCTGCTCATAAAGTCCCAGCTTACTCTGTCAAATGCTTTCTTTGCATCACGACCCACCAACAACAGTGGCCTTTTCTTAAATTCTGCTTCACTCTGGATCATCACTGTTCTGTTAATTTTGTTGTCAAATGTTTGCCCTCCTCCACAAAACCACATTGATCCATATCTATCAATCTTTGCCATTCTTTTAGCCGTTATAGACATAAACACTTTATAATCCTGATTTAGTATTAAAATGGCCCTTTATGAAGCTGGATCTGATGGATCTTTATGCTCGTTGGGTATTACAGCTACCACCACTTTCTCCCAGCATGTTGGTACTTGTTCTCCTGTTAAAATACTGTTAAATAAACCTTCCAGACCTTTATCAGTTTTTTCCTGCTAGCTTCCAAACTTCCATTGGAATACACCCGTTCCTGGGACTTTTTCTGTAGACTGGTTACGCATCACCATTTTTATATCATCTCCTCCTATTCTAACTGTTAGCAACTGAGCCTCTTCTACCTCTACCTTTAACCTTGGCATGTTTAATTCTTCCATAAACATTTCCATTTGTACCTTTTCTTGATTTCCATATTTCTATGCTTTTTACATACTTTCATAAAATTTCTAATACTTCTACAAGATCACTTGCTATCTTCCTTGTAATAGGCTCCCTAAGCTTGGTGACAGCCCTTTATACTTTCTGTTGTCTTAGTCATTGTGCTAAAAGTTTTTATGGTCTAGAGTTATTTTCCAAAAACAGTTGCTTAACAGCAATCTTTCTAAATTCATGCATGCTGTCAAGGTAATCCCTTATTTTCTGTTTAGCATTCTGCAGTTGCTCCTCCTCTTGTTCTGTGAGATTCCCCCTATTTTGCAATACTTTAACATTTGTCAGTTCCCTCTAAATAATTCTTGTTACTTCTTAACCATATCTCCCTTTCTTTTATTTCCATCCTATTTTTAAATATCATTTTTATTTTATCCCATTCCCTAGTATATTTTCAGAAGCAACTTCTTTCTTCTCTAATACCTCCTGAATAATTTCTACTACCCATCCCTTAAATTCCTCTCTTTTCAACAGCTAGGTAGGAAAGTACCAGTGTCTCATTTTTATTTAATTACCTTGTATAATTTCTGTTATTATTTGCATGTGATCTGAAATAGTTATTGTGGTGCATATCAAGATTTACAGTTAAATGCACATGTTCCTGTGAAATGTAAATTCTGTCTAGCCTAGCCCAGATTTTGTATCTTGGGGAATATGTAAATTCATTCTGAACTCCTAGTAATGAATTCACATATTCCATCACACATATTTTCATAAATTTCTTTAAAAATGTACCCTCCTTTCTTATATTGTCCCTTCTAGGCCCCCCCAGAAACATCTTCACTGTTGCAAATCAAATGTCCCACCAATAAGTAATATTCCTTGCTGAAAGCTGATTTTCCCCCAGAATTTTCTTGAGCTCCATTATAGCAGTTTTCAGTGGAACATAAATACATGCCAGTGTAATCTTCCTCCCTTGCCAGTAGGCCCTTAGTACTACAAATCTACCATTATTGTCTTTTGTATCCTCTTCTACTACTATTGAAACTCTTCTTGCAATTAATATAAGTACTCCTGTCTTCCTTTGCACCAGGCATTCCACTGAATAACCATCCTGAAAACCTTTCTTTATCAAATTCACATGTTCAGTTCTTTACAACTGTGTCTCCTGTAGCATAAGTATTTGCCCTCTACATTTTTAATATAGTTAAATACCAAAAAGAAATAGTTATCTGTCAGACCATTAACATTTAAAGACACTGTAGAAGAAATCATATTCTTGAGGGATTATTATTCACATCTTTTATGTATAACAGCTTTTTTGTTAAATGTCTAGTTCCAGCTTTTGTGTTACATACATGCACTGTTTGGCAAGCTAATCTTTTATACAATTGTTTCTTCCATTTGAACCTATGTCACACCTTGCAGAACTTTGTTTTATTGAAAATCCTCAAACAAAAGTATACACACAATACCCCCTCAAAACCTATTAACTTAATAACACACAAAACTATGTACATCTTCCAGTATTGAAGTTTTGCCCTAAAATAGGAACAAATGTTCCAAACTGACAGCCACCCACACACAGACTTGAGCTAAACTAAAAGAAAGATTATCCATGCTAAGACTCGTTGTAGAGCCTATAATTTTATTAAGTACTGCCTGGTTTCGTCTTATCTTTATAGTTCTCTCAGCTGGGAAAACACTTGAATGCTTTCAAAAAACATTTTCTCCAAGCCTTTTCTCTTTATCAGATTATATGCTAGAGACACAAGACACAGATACAAAACTGTTTACTAGAAAAAAAATGTATTATATTCAGTACTCTTAATTTAATATTTGCTTTCTCTTAAAACTTGTTACTGTATAATCACTGGAAACCGATAAGCTTGCAACAAGAAAAAATGACCAGTCTACAAACGACACTATACACACACCCCTAAGCAGCCAATCAAGTAAATGAATGAGTGATCATGGGACTTGTGAATGAGATGATTACATAGTTTTAAATATAAAAGGTGATTGCATGAAGCTGGTTTTATCTGATGAAGTTTCTGTTAAAAAGAATATAGAGATGAAAGCGCTTATCTTAATTTCATAATTGCTTTATTGAGAAGTGGATGTTTTAATAAAGGTTTTGGTTATTTTCAATTAGCCATTTGTGGACTGGTCATTTTTTCTTGTTGCTTGTTAATATATAAAACTAATGGCCTTAAAACAGACCTTCCCCTATGCAAGAATGAGAAAGAGCACACTCATTTTTCTTTTGACATACTCTTTTAACTAGATTTTTTTTACATTGCAGTGCCTACATTTCTTAAATCTGAACAAGGAGAAAGAGAGAAGGGAGAAAGGAAAAAAAAAAGAAAAAACATGATCGCATATTTACATTAGTATCCCCATGACACTTAAAAAGAACTGAAAAAAAAATGACTTTATATCATGCACTATTTAAATTGTGCTATTAAGAAAAAAAGTTTTTGTTTTTCTTACAGTTAACTTTCCCTCTCCTCCTCCCCTCCTCTGAGTATTTTTCTGAACATTAATGACAAGAAGTATGGCATATGCTTTAGATACAAGTTTAACAAAGTCCAAGAAAGCAAAAATAACATTGGAACAGGTACTTAGACAGCAACGACTCCAAAACCAAGCAAAATAAGTACCACAGATAAAAGTAGTTGGCGCAATGATAGAATTTCAAAGCTGGTTTAATAGTTAATTCAAACACACAAATGCAATTCCACACACAGCGTTTCGTCTAAGTTGCCAAGACTTCATCAGATGCAAACAATAAATGAATGAATAAACCATCTCATTATATAATCCATTAGCTTAATTATCCAAGTAATCCACCAATGAAAGTAAGTCCATTGCCTTAATAAGGCATGTCATTGATCTGCTCTTCAGCTGCATAAACAGTGATACACCTGGCTGGCTGTATGCCCATCGCTTTTGACTTAGTCCCATTGTAATACACCAGCCCACCAAAATATACAACTGTGCCAAATGCACTGATCCCTAACAACCAACGAGGAACTGCAACAGTTTGTAATCCAAATGTGACAAGTTTTCACACATTTGTTTTTGACAAGTCAAAAGGGAGGGGTGTATAACTTGGTGGGGGGAATATTGTGACTGATATTCCTGATTCAGACATTAAGACTTCTGCCTTTTCACTTTTGAGTTCTGCCTCGCAGGTGGCTCGCCATTCCATTAAATGCAGTTATGATGCTGCTGATACCTCTTCTGGGGCAGATGCATCTGTCTCTGTCATGAGGAGATACTCTCAATTGTGCCTATAAGCCTTATCTAAGGACATTAAGCCCAGACTATTATATTTCCCCCCTTAGACAACCAGAATCTCTTTGGCACTGAACTCTTCAGGATTAGGGTGAAGATATGCAGGACTTGAAGCAAATCTTTGTTTCCCTGTCCATAAGTTCCAAAGAAATTATCCATCTAAACCTTCCTTTGTCCATAGACAGACTAGATGACCTGCTTAGGAGCAAGAGGGTTCGTATGTGGATTTTTTCTGATAAGCCCCCTCAGAGTTCTACGACCAAAGACCTTCTTTGCTTGACATATCAAGCTCCATCTGATATCCAGCCTCCCCTTCCCCAGCCAGATTCCTCTGCCTCTCAGGCTGACTCTTTCTTTTCCTGTTTGGCAACAGATAATCACAGACAGCTGAGCTCTCTCCATTATCCAAAATGGCTATTTTATGGCTTGGACGTCCCCTCCTCCATTTTGTGGCTTTAATTAGCCTTCTCCTTGACAGTTCCCTCAGGATCTGGTAGACCAGGGAACCATTCAACCTATCTCCTTCTGTCAGCAGGGAACAGGTTTTTATTCCAGAATGCTTCTGGTTCCCAAGGAGGATGGGCTGTGGAGGCCCATTCTGGACCAGTCGTTTCTCAACATCTTTCTCAAGGTCCATTCTTCTAGGATGTTGTTTCTTCAGCCTCTTTTCCCCTGCTGCTGCTTCAAGCCTTTCTGAATTTGAAGGAGACTTATCTCCATAATTCTATTCACCCTGTTTTTGGTAATATTTTACATTTTTTTGTTTTGTTTCTTCTCCTCATTATCACTTCTCTGCTTTGCCTTTTGGTCTTTCTGCAGCTCTAAGAGTCTTTACAAAATGTCTTATCCCTGTGGTAGCCTTCAGCAGATTTCAGGGAATTCAGATATTCCCGTAATTTGACCTTTTAATTCAAACCCCCTCTCAGCAGCTCCTGCTTAAGGATCTTCACTTCAGTATGCTTCTTCTGTACAGTGTGGGGTTCACCCACAATCTAAAAAAGTCTGTGTTGACTCAGCCTCAGGACCAAGTGTTTATGGGTTGCAGGATAAGATTCATACCACTCCATTGTTGGCTTGTCTCCTGCCTGTGCAGTTCCTATTTTTGGCTTCTTATTTCCAGTCTCTTCTTCCTCTTTCAGTCCTTCCCAAAAGAGAATTTCTCTGATCTCTGGGATTCATGGCATCTGCCAAGTCCCATGGTTCTCTTTGTCAAAATTCACATGAGGATATTTCAATGGTATCTCAAGACTGTTTGGCTCCAGCACTGACATTCTCTATAATATCTGGTTCCTCTCTTGCCTTGTCTGAAGCTAAAGCATTTCTGGCGGATTCAGCAGATTTCCCTGAAACCAGGTCTGCCTTTCCAGGTTCCTCTCCCTACTCAGGAGCTGCACATGGATGCTTCCAATCACAGTTGGGGAGCCTTCTCCAGCAGCCTAAAAGTACAGAGTATTTGGTCCCTTCATCATCTGGCAAACCATATCAACATCAAGGAGATAAGATCTCTACTTCTAGCTCTCCAGGCTTTTCACTTCCTGTGGATTCCAGGTTTTCTAAAGGTTTTTCAAAACAATACCACAGCTATATGGTACAACAGCAAGCAAGGGGCATAAAGTCTTACATTCTTTGTAAACTGGCTTTTGAGGCTTGGGATTTTGCAGTCCTCCATCAGTTAGTTTTTCAGGTGGTGTATGTTCCTTCAATGCAAATCTTGCAGCAGAATCTTTGAGAAGATCCAAGACAAATCCTTACAAATGGATGCTTCACCAGGAGATGTTTCTGAACTTTGTACATCAGTGAGGTACACCTCAAGTAGATCTTTTTGCCTCCCCTCTGAACAGATAACTTTCCCAGTTCTGTTAAAGAGTACCAGATCATCTGATTTGTAAAGTGGGCACCATGTCTTTTTTAGGAAAGAGATGTTCCTGTATGCCTTTCCTCCTCTTCCTCTTTTGTCAAACGTCTTGTGCAAGATCATGTAGGACAGAAATGAAATCTTGCTGGCAACTCCTTTTTGGCTCACTGCCCTAGTTCCCCTCCATCATTTTGCCAGTGGCAATCATCACAAGTTACCTCACAGGATGGATCTTGTCATTCAGAACAAGGGATTTCTCATTCATCCTCACTTGTACACTCTCCACTTGACACTTTTGGTGATAGGGTTTTGATTCCTTTCAGACAACAATTTTCTGAGGACATGCATCAGGTTTTGAAGGAGGCCAGAAAACCTACTGCTAGAAAATCCTGTGTGTCTAAATGGAAAATATTTTCTACTTGGTGTCTCAAGCATGAAATGGACCCTTTTCTGTGGGTATTCCTATGGTCCTTTCTTATTTGTGTGAGGTACTGAATTTTGGCTTGGTATATTTGTCTGTTAAAGTTTGTTAGCCAGTCCTGCTAGTCTGTCTCTGACTCCACTTCTGGCTTCTAGTTTTGAGGTCAAACAATTTGTGAAAGGCATCCTTCAGATATGGCCTCCAAAAAAGCCTCTTTCTACTTATTGGGACCTTAATTTTGTTCTGGAGAAATTGACTCAATCCCCTTTTCAGCCTGTGGTTTTCTCTTCCCTACAACATTGTACATGGAAGATTGTATAGTTGGGGGCTCTTACTTCTGTCAAGAGGGTATCTGAAGCACTCCTCGCAGTTCCACCTTTTTTGTTTTTTCACAAGGACAGGTTAGTTCATACCAATCCTTTTTTTATGCCCAAGGTGATTAATAATTTGTCCTTGAATCAGTCCTTTCATCCTCCCTTCCTTTTTCCCTTCTCCCCAAGGGCAGTGGCCTCTTCTGTTGTTTTTTTCAAGTGCCTGGATACTAGATCCATCTTGGAAACTGATACGTGTTCTTCTGTTCACACTTTTTCCAAACATTACAGGTTGGATGTCATTTTTAGTGCCGGGATGGATTTTGCCGGGTCCATCCTTTATGGGTTTTTGGAGGGCTCTTCTGTGCCTTCATACTCCCTTACTTTCCAATAACTTTTGTACTCTCCTAAGAGTAAAGAATGGAAGGACGTAGAACAGTTGTGTATGAACTTACCATAACTGTAGATGTCCTGCGTCTCATTGTTGCAATATTCTGTCCCTCCCTCCTATCCACTGTTACTTTTTTCTTCCCTCCTTGGATGTACATGTCATTGCTTTTCTCTGATGTTGCACTGGTTCTTCTGGGATACTTCAGTTCTAAGGATTAGACGTACATCACATATGTATGTTATGCCTTGTGCATAAGACATACGTCTGACGTACAATGCCTGGAAGGTGTAAAGGCCTTGGTATGCTGGCTTAACATACATCTATCCTCTGCAGGATATCCCAAGAGTAAAAATGCTGCAACACTGAGAAGTAGAACATCTACTGTTATGGTAAGATCTTGTACAATTTTATGTTTTTTGATGGAAAGTTTTCCCCCACTGGAGAGTTTATAATGTTCTTATTTCATTTCTGTTCTATAGACAATGTTAAGGACCCCTCCTCTTCCTAACTGAATTTGACAATACAGATTCACTCATCAGTTACAAACACCCCTTGTGCAAAAAAAAAAAAATATATATTCATTCTTATTTACAAGAGAGTTTCTTCCTGGTGTACACAATGGGGAATGTAACATCATGCCTCAGCTGTGGAGATTCTAAGCACTCTAGCATTCTAGATGAAAGACTGCACTCCCCTGCAGGTAGAGCACATTAATGTCTGAAAGGACTGCAGCTGTTTAAACATCTGCTGTTATAGTGAGTTCCCCTATTTCCCCCCAGTCTCTTGTACTTGAATGATGATATGACAAGAGGGCATCACTGCAGCTATAGACGTAAACATTTTACCAGTATAAAGAAGCTGTATTTGACTATAATGTAATTATTTTTCTCATAAAAATGTTTGTTGTAATTCTTGTAGTAAAATAAACACTAGAACTATAAAACCAAAACTAAATCTTCTAGTTAGATATCAGTGCCTTGATGCACTGCCTTATAAAACTTGTTGATCTCAATCATTCTCCAAGCTGAAAGGACTCTGAAAACAGGAAAAGCATCATCCACTTTTAACTGCAAACAGGAAAGACTACCTTAGACATTTATGTAAAGGCAACATAACTGACACATGAGATACCGCCTTACTCCTAGACTTTATATAGTGGACTTCGTTTTTCAAGCAGTGCTCAAAGTGGAGTTTGTTCTCTGTCTGTCTATGTAACTGTGTAGCTATTGTTTGACCTTAGACAGAGGCAGCCAGAGTACACTATGTATTTGTTTTTCGTAGCTACTGATAGTGAGAGTTCTAGATAGTTTGTGCAGTCTGTCTGTTTAACTATGGTTGCTCTATATTTCTTTGTGCACATTCAGAGATGCTTGTATATTTGCTTTTATTGGCTGCAACAGTTAGTTTTATTTATTTCAAGAAAAATGTTATTCAGTTTTAAAAACGTTTAATACTTTATTATTAGATTAAAAGTATGTTCCTGGAGTGGTATACTGAAACCTATTGACATTTACATCTCAAGGACTTGTTGCTCTCCCTTGTGCTACCATACAAATATGTAATGTTAGCTTATTTTAAGGGTAAAGAGTAACTGTGCTTTGATGATATGTTAATGTAGCTGAGTTGGTGTCAGTATAAGGAATGGGGTGTTGGTACTGGAAAGAGATGACATTAATCCTTTCAGAAGAAATATTGTGTGTGTTTGTGCAAAATCATCTTGTTCAAGTTTCAGTAACTGCTGGTAAGATTGCATTGGAATACATTGGACTCGGGACTGAGATGGATGAAATATTTGGACCAGTGATTGTAACCCTGATCAGTAACTGTATAGTGTAAAGTTTATTTTAGGTGTGGCAGGCTTTGGCTATTTCCTGAGGTAGCGACATGCATTTACCATATGTTTTTAATTTCATTTCCTTCCTGTGTATTATTTTACACCAGCAGTGTAGATTTAAACCCCATTACATTGTGTATAAACCGGACGTGGTGGTTAGATCATGAGACAGAAAGAAGCTCATTCCATCAAGTACTCGTAACTGCAGTAGCATCACTGTTAATGTGATAGAAATGCTCAGCTTCACTTAATTATTCAGCCCACTATAAGAGATATGGTGTTACACAGTAACACTGTATCATGGTCTGTTATTAAACCATTCACTTACATAAATGATAAGCATCAGTATAGCTGCAATAAGGTGAATGTATGGCATCATAGTAAGTATCACAGCTAAACAGAGAAGTGCATTAGCAGATTAATTCATAAGGAAACATTCTCCATGATGTTGAATACCATGGCTGAACCCAAAAAGTTGAGAGGTTCAAGAATGGCTTGGCATTCACATATACATTATTTTTCATAGTAGGAGGAAATGGGACCCAAATCAGATTCTGGCTGGTCTGCGAATATCTTTCTATGAGTTAACATGGCAAGAGATTTAAACTCAGCTGAATCCGAGGACAATAGCAAGGATCACTTTTTGTACTTTTAGATTAATGATGCTCCACCACCTCTGGGCCTGTAATTAAGGAGCCTCAATCCTCACCATTGGCATCAGTGGGGGATGTTCACTTGGAGGATAACAGGTACACACACAGTATTTACAGATGCAGCTATCTACATCAAGTGTAATATCCCTTAGGAGCACACAGAGACTATAGTCAGTCCAGGGTTGGTTTCTCCCTCTTTCTCCAATAAGACTTCCAACTGACACAGCTATAGAGTTCAGACCTCAGCTGAGTATCCAAGCCAAGACCTCTAGCACTCTGTCCAACCAGTGCTTTGTGTCTCTGCCCAAGTAGCTCACACACACACACACACACACACACACACACACACACACACACACACACACACCTGGGAAAGGTAGGCACAGATTTACTAGTTATGCTCCCTTCTGCCCAGACTATAAGGTAGTTACCACTGCCACCAGACACTCCTGCCAGCTACCTTAAGGCCCTTACAAGAGTACCCAATATACTCAGTGAAATTAATATTAATACAAATGGTGGTTTGACCTAGCGCAAGGCTATTAGGAGTGGCCCACACCGTGTCACCAAATAAATATGCAAGTACTCTCAAAACTTAAATATGGACCAGCCACAGTGAAAGGTTTAAATATACTTAATAATAAAAGAACAATAAACTACTAAGTATATATTCACAGTGATATCAGAGTTCAGAAATCACAGGAATTTTTTTAAATAACATTGAAGGACAGTCTCATACAAATAAAGAAGAACAATATCTAAACTAAATCAATATATTCCTCACTGAATCTAAGAGAACCACTATTCCCTACTTACTTAATAGAACAAGGTAGCTCATGTGGTGAATAGTCCTCCTTGTTGCCAGGCCCAAGACAGAATACAGAATGCTGAGTCTCACTGAAAGACTTCTCAAAATAATATCTAAAATATTACTTCTGGGTAGCTGGCAGAATTACATCACCTCTGTTCATTTGACTTCTAGTTCCCATGCAAACATCCATTGCTGGAAGCTGGCAGGATTTAGCACCTACCTGTAAAAATACAAACACGTGGACTTTTGCTCATATCTGTGGCAGGTGCTGGAAGTCATAAAACAATTTTGTACCTCCATGCTTCCAGAGTAGGAATTAGTTCACCTCAAAGACAATACATATATATTTTAAAGTTTGCTGGACTGAGGTTAACCTCCTTTCTCCCAGTTTTCTCTGTTACAATATATACATTTAATACATTTAAACAGTTACAATAATGCATGTACATTTCTGTTCTCTCCAGTATGGCACACTGTGTATGCATTTCAAATACAAGCACTTTACAAATACCTTTTCAACACAAATGTCTGTACAAATCAGTTTGATATACACATGATATACAGTTCTAATACATTTGTAACACAAGCATTTTGTATGAAGTACAGTTTTAATACATTTGTAATACAAACATCTTGTATAAATCATGACATCTAATTATTTACAAAATTCCAGCTATCAGTATCTCCTATTGTCACACATGTCCCCCCTTTTGAAGTCTCAAGCTAGTTTTTCAAGTGCCCCTTGAGAAACATTGCTTGAGAGAAATTCACCTGTCTTGAGAGCCCATATTGGCATTGCTAACCACACTGCGGTGCTGCATTGTCATATCATATGCCTGCAATCCTAGGCTCTATCATAGTAACTTGCGATTTTGCTGGCTGGCTTGTTATAGACATAGATCCCCTCAGACTCCTCCAGCCTTCTACTGCAAATACTTAACACCAGAGCCTTCCTAGTGTGGTAAGGTTTTGTCATGTTAATATGGTACAGTTTGTGCCCCTGCCTCCTGCCTAGCAGTTCTACTATGTAGTTAATATCACTGACCCTGCTTACCACTTTGAAGGGTCCTTCCCAAGCTGCCTATAGCTTATTGTGTCTGACTGGGATGAAAACCATAACCTGCTGCCCCACAGCATACTATCTGGCTTGAGCATTCCTGTCATACCAGACCTTTTTCTGCTGTTGGGCTTCTGCCAGGTTCTCCTGGGCCAAGCCCATGAGTTCCCTTCCCTGAGCCTTGTCCTGAGGTTTAGGACATATGCCACAACAGACTCCTTGTGAGATTCACACACACCCTCCCACTCATTGTGAATCAAATCTAGAGGTCCCATCACCTTATTTCATTACAGCAACTCAAAAGGTGAGAAACCTGTGGATTCTTGAAACACCTCTCTCTAAGAAAACAACATATGGGGCAAATATTTGTCCCATTCCCTCTTAAACTGGTCTGCAAATGCCCATAGCATGGTCTTTAGGGTAGAGTTTAACCTCTCCGCAAGACCATTAGTCTGGAGATGGTAGGGGTGATCTTTAGGTGCTTCACCCCACAGACAAGCTATCAGGTCTGACATGAAACTGGCACCTCTGCCAGTCAGTATTTCTCTTTGGAACCCTATCCTGCTGAAAATCTCCAATAAAGCATTTGCCACCTTTTCTGTCTCAATGGAGGACAGGGCCACCACCTCAGGGTATCTGATAGCATAATCTACTACCACTAGGATATACTTCTTCCCTGTGTAATGTAGGGTACTCAGTGGCCCCACAATATCCATAGCTACCTCTGAAATAGCTCTTCAATCACAGGCGAAGGCATCAAAGAAGTTTTGATCTTGTCTTCTGCCTTGTCTACGTGTTGGCACTGCTCACAGGTCCTGTAGTACCCTGTTACATCCCTGGAAATCCCAGGCCAATAAAAGTTCTACACAATACATCTCTTGGTACGATTTATGCCTATATGAAATGAAAAGGGAATGTCATGGGCTATGGCTAGAAGTGCCAGATGGTAGGCTCTGGGCACTACCAACTGCTGTATTCTCTCACCCTTCCTCTGGGGTCCATTCTCTATACATTAACCCTTTGTTACAGTATACAGAATCCCCTTTTCCTTGAGAATCAGGTGCCACCCTAGTTATCTCCCTCAAGCCTTGTAATGTAGGGTCTGATAGCTGAGCCTGTCTCAGCTCTCGCTTTGTAACCCTTCCCAGCTCCCCATCCACATGAGGTCTGGTATCCTTTGACAGCGGTGCCTCACTGTTAGCCTGGGTACTACTACTCACCTCTGCTTTTGCAGTCACTCTGTCCAAGGGAACATCAGTACCCACCAGCAGCCATGGCTTACCTTCAGTCTCACTGCTACAGGGTAGCTCCCTCCCTGAAGTAGCCACCTCACCAGTCCTGGCTTCAAGTATGTGGTCTGTCTGGGTCCCCCCAGGCTACCAGACCCACATGCCTGTCTTCAAGCCTGACTGCATGTAACTGCATGCACACAATATACTGCATTATCCAGATCATTCCCTATCAGGACATCTGCAGAGATATCCTCAAGCACACCTACTTGCTTGCTTCTTTTTCCACCCTCCCAGTTAAGGTGAACCCCAGCCAAAGGAATTTGGAATGGGGTCCCTCCTAAAGCTCTGACTGGAGTAGACTGCCCAAGCAAGTAGTGGTCCTCTTTAACCATTGCAGGCTTTACAATGGTTAAGTCAGAGGCTGTGTCTCTTTTAGCAGTGGCCTGTTTTCCATCTATTAAGATGGGATATAACCTCTTGTGGTAGTTTGGACCCCCTGTCTCCAGACAACTTACCACTGGCATTCTGTTATTCCCAGTTGCTTGCTTCCCTACCCTTTTCCCTACCTTCCCTCCGTGGACGTCTGTATGATCCATGGCCCCACTGGTTACATTTAAAACATTTAACCCCTGATCCTGGCCTTGTACCTGAACTAGTGGCTTCCCCTGTTACTGGTGGACTCTGTTGGGGTGGCTTAATCTGCTCAACATGGGTTCCCTTTGTATTCATTGTGCAGTACTGGGTATCCCGTTCCTGTGCTGTGATGCCCTGCTTACTAACTAAAGATCCACTTTTTTCCCTAGCTCATCTACAGTGTTGCATTCCCTATCTGCCAACCAGATTCTCATGTCCTCAGGCAAAGTGCTAAGGGCTTCTTCCCTTGCCAAAAGGTCTGCCAGCCCTTCAAATGTGGTCACCTGACACCCACTTACCCACCCATGAAAATAAGTGCTTAAAGGTTCAGCAATGTAATCACATACACTTTCATCTGCCTTCCTTCTGTGCTCACAAACCTTTGTTTTATAACCTTCAGCTGTTAACTTAAAGCATTCCAATAAACAATCTTTAACTGTATTATAATTTAAGCAATCAGTATCAGACAATTTAGAAACAGCAGTTACAGCTTTACCATGGAGTAAGTGGGTGATGAACTGTACCCAGAGCCCTTGGTAAACATTATACTGTTTGCATACTCTTTCAAACATATGAATAAAACTATCAAAATTATCACTTTTTTGGTACTGAGGAAGAAGTTTACTGACCTTTATTACTTCTGGAGTACAGTTATTCCCTTCCCTATTACCTCCATGACCCTTGCAAAGAGTCAGCAATTCCTTTGCATGTTGCCTCTGCCTCTCATTTTCTTCAGCTTCCAGATGTCTCAGTCTCTCTTTTTCTTCAGCCTCCAAATGCTGCATTTGCTCTGCTGATTCTAGTTCCATCTGTTTCTGCTTTTATTCAGCCAAATGCCACAGTCTCTCTGCTGATTCTAGTTCCAAAGTTTGGCCTCTAGTTCAAGTCTCTTTAACTCCAGATGGATTTTTAAGTTCTCTGAGGAAAAGTTGAACTGTCCATTTTCTGAGAGCTGTACATCCCCAAGGCCAATCTGGCTGTCTTCCTGGTTGCTGGTCTGTGATGCAGCTGTGATTAAGACTGCAATTATTTCCCCTTTAGTCAGGTTAGCATGCCCCTGTCCTTTGGCTTGGCACATCTCAGCCAAATGGCTCCTTGTCAGCTTTCCATAATCCTCTGCTGACATCCTTACCTGCTTTCCCTGACTAATTAAGCTAACAAAAGTAAAGAATAAAACTATTGTGATATGAAACTCTGAATGTTCACTATGTATTGGCTTGAGAGTACAAACACCTTCTTTAGTGACATCTGCTTACAGGCTACAGAAGTTCAGTATCCACACCACTGTTCACCAATATGTGATGTGGTGATCCCACCACTACCAACCAATATGTGACAGCCCCACCACCTCTGGGCCAATAATCAAGGAGCCTCAGTCCTCACCACTGGCATCAGCGAGGGATGTTCACTGGCAGGATTACAGATACAGTATTTACAGATGCAGCTCTCTGCATCAAATGTAATTTCCCTTACGAGCACACAAAGACTACAGTCAGTCCTGGGCTGGTTTCTCCCTCTTTCTCCAGATCCCCAGTAAGACTCCCCACTGGCACAGCTATAGAGTTGAGACCTCAGCTGAGTGTCCAAGCCAAGACCTCCAGCACACTCTGTCCAAACAGTGCTTCATGTCCCTGCCCAAGTAGCTGACACACAGACTCTTGACATTTGATTTACATACGCTCACACACACACAAACACACACACACACACACAAACCTGGGAAAGGCTAGCACAGATTTACTAGCTATGCCCCCTTCTGCCCAGACTATAAGATAGTTATCAGTGCCACCAGACATTCCTGTCAGCTACCTTAAGGCCCTTACAAGGGTACCCAATATACCGAGTGAAATTAATATTAATACAAATGGTAATCTAACCAAGAGCAAGGTTATTTGGAGTAACCCACACTGTGTCACAAAATAAACATGCAAGTCCTCTCAAAACTTAAATATCTCTACAAAGATCAACCACAATGAAATGTTTAAATATATTTAATAATAATTAATAAAAGAACAAGAAAATACTAAAGTATATATTCACAGTGACATCAGAGTTCAAAAATCACAGGAAATATTTAAAATAACATTGAGGGACCATCTCATAAATAAAAATAATATTTAAACTAACCTTCACTATATTCCTCACTGAATCAAAGAGAATCACTATTCCCTACTTACTTAATAGAGCAAGGCAGATGATGTAATGAATGGACTTTTTTGTCAGGCGCAAGACAGAATACAGAATGCTCAAGTCTCAATGAGGGACTTCTCAAAGTAATATCTAAAATATTACTTCTGGGGTAGCTTGCAGAATGACATCACTTTTGGTCATTTGACTTCTAGTTTCCATGCAAACCCCAATTGCTAGAAGCTGCCAGGGTTTAGTACCCACCTGTAACAATATACACACAAGTCTTTTGCTTACATCTGTGGCAGGTGCTGGAAGTCATAAAACAATTTCATACGTCCATGCTTCCATAATAGTAATTAGTTCACCCCAAAGACAGTATAGAGAGCTTCCTAGTATAGATTTTGTGTCTCTGGTTGCATTGAAATCTGTGAGATAGCATCTTTATGGCCTAGCCTATAAAGTGATTTAATTTCAGATATATCTTAAAGTTTGCTGGACTGAGGTTAACCTCCTATTTCCCAGTTTCCTCTTTTAAGACATACACATTTAAACAGTTACCATAGTGCATGCACATTTCTCTTTTCTCCAGTAGGGCACACTGTGGATCTATTTCAAACACAAGTACTTTACATATACCTTTTCAACACAAACGTCTGTACAAATCTGTTTGATATACACATGACATACATTTCTAATACATATGTCACGCAACATCTTGTATGACATAAAGTTCTAATACATTCGGAACACAAGCATCTTGTATAAATCAGTTTGATATTCACAAATGACATACAATTATTTACAAAATTCCAGCTAGGTCTACTGGTTGTACCTCCTATTGTCACAAGATTCATCAAACCTGTACATGTCCTTAGTAAATGTATGTCAAGAAGGATTTTTATTGGTCATATGGTAATTTTATAGTGGTTAAGCATGAGTAGGTAATCTCTTCATTTTCTGAGAGAAGGGGCTTTTCTTCGTTCAGTGTACAAGATTTTGTATTCTATGTTATAAACTTGAGGGCAACAATCTTTTTTTGGTAGCATCAGTTTAATAAATAAAATATTCTTGTGCTTTCCAAATAATTATTTTCCAAGTCAAGTTCCTCCCAAAGCTTAACTTTACAAACCATGTGTGCCACTTTCTTACCTATCTGCTGTCCCAGTAGTGTAGCTGACTAATAGACTTGCTGATATATAGCCACATTTAGAGGGAAGTAGTAAGATCAAGTATATAGTTCATTTGCACATCTACACTGTCTTGCAGATTACTGCTTCATTTATTGCTGCTTATCTTTTTAACCATACCATCCTCCTCCTCACAATATCCTGTGTCTTCTCATCTTGATATTGCTTAATGTATTACATTCCACTAAGACACCACATTCTGGGATACAGTGACCTTTATGTCCGCACCTCTATTTATGACTAGCCATTTTACTAATTCTTTCTGGACACTGCTGCTGTCATGTCTTGTCTGCATGTCTTGTGCATGAATATTGATTCCATTCAGGTATTTAGACAACACAATCCTGTACCTCTTTCTTTTGTTTGTGTTGGCCATTCATCCTTCCTGTATAACTTTCACCTTCCCTTTAGTAAAATTTGTATCCATTCTTCCTTCTGTTCCCCAATAATATACTTGCATTTTTCTTCAGATATGATCCCCAGCACTGTGGATGTGGCATAACTGATGTTCATAGGTAGGTACTAGGCTATCGGCCCAAGGGCCTAAGTGGCCAACAAGGTTCCCTGGCTTATGCCACCCAAGAAAGTTAATTTCCCGTGCCCCATGTCGAGCAGAGCCACAGAAGTGATCCCCAGGGTGTATTTCCTATTTCCCATCCACTCATGAAGTTTTCTTTTTGAGTGCTAATGAGGAACTTTGCTTGACATAGATGGGTAGCTTGTTCCAGAGTATAAGAAGACTCTGGGACAGGAATATATCCCTCCAGCATGCCCTGTTTATTGTGGTGACCATTATTTAGGACCCTAGAGCATGTAGTTCAGAGGGATTAGGGTTTCTTTAGGTGTAGCATGTCCAACAGCTCTGGGTTTAACATAGCTTTATATGATAGGCAGAAATCTCCTCAGAGTAGGTGATATACTACAGAGTAAAGCTGGAGTTTTTTGAGACGGTCAGTGTAAGGCATCTGTTTGAGGCCAGTAATCCTCTTTGTGAGGTACTTCTGTGGCCCTTCCAGCTGCTGAAAATGTCTTGTGAGGTACATTCCAAAAGGGGCATTGTACTAAGTAATGGGTCTAATGAGTGCCGAGTAGGGGGGAACAATGACCTCTTTTTTTCCTGGGTGAGAACCCTTTTGTGATGAGGTGTGCCACATAGAAGGATTTCCTGACTACTGTGGCGATGTGATTATCAAAGGAGAGACTACTGTCCACCTGGGTCCCAAGGTCTTTTATCACACATTCGGCATTAAGTAGACTGCCGTTTAAGTGGTAGTTCATGGGTACAGAGTATTTACCAAAGGGGGTGACAATGCACTTTTTGGCATTGAGCTTGAGGCCATGCCTCTTGACACCCGGCTTCTGAGGCCCTTCTGTAGGATGTCCACATCATTTGGGGACTCAACTATGGCTCCTAGTTTGCAGTCATTTGCGAACTTCATTAGCCAGAGGCCTTCTTTGTTAGCCTGTACTTCAGAGAAGTAGATACCAAACAGGAGAGGTCCCAGGACTGAACCCTGTGGTACTCCACTTGTCACTGGTTTGAAGTCAGATTTGGAGTCTGCAACTTTTACAGTGTGGGTTCTGTCAGTGAGCCAGTTGGCAACCCATCTTGTGACTTAGGGATTTATACCTAGTTTACTGAGTTTAGCTATAATTCCAGAATGGGGGATGGTGTCAAAAGCCTTGGCGAGGTCAAGATAGGCTGTGTGAACCACCTTGCCCTCGTCTATGGCTTTGGTGACTGCCTCAAAGAAGTCAATCAGGTTTAGAAGACATGATCTGCCTTTCACAAACCCAAACTGGGTGGGGTCCGGAGTTTGGAGGTTACCAATGTTTTTGTTTGAGTTCCATGATGATACGTTCCATGGCCTTGCAGACCAGGCTAGCCAGGCTAATAGGGCGATAGTTCCCAGGATCAGTGGTGGCTCCCCCTTTGTGGAGTGGGATAACTGTTGCTGTGCACCATTTATTGGGCACAAAGCCTGACATGAGACTATGATTGAACATGGTGCTTAGGTGGGGGAGCCAGTTTGTTCTTAAGTACGTGTAAAACGCAGCCTGGGATGTTGTCCAGTCCCACGGATGCTGTGTTTTTGGTTTTAGGGAGTGCAGCGTTTACCTGCATACCTGCATAGATGTGATTACAGGGACTCTGCATTCTTCCTGTATAGATATGGGCCCTTTAGGGGGTGAGAGGGGGTAAAGTTAGCACTGAACTTATCTGCCAGGATGTTGGCAATATCAGTTGGTTCCATAATTTTTGTGCCGTTGTGCTGTAGCTCAGAGCAGATCTGGGTGTTGCCATTGAGATTCTTGACATAGATATAGAATGCTTTGTGGTTGCCCTTAGAATCAGTGGAGATTTTGTTTTCATAGCTAGCTTTGAAGGATCTTATAAGGGATCTCATCTTCTTACTGAGGCTGACCAGGGAGCTCCTCCAATCATGGGATTTTACTCTCTTTTGCAACAGTTTCTTCCTTCTGTTGTAGAGTTTGTTTATGGCAGGGGACCTCCAGATTGGCTTCCTTTTTTTGGAGGATAGCGTCTTGGTTCTGTTTGGGATAGCACGATCTATGCACTCATGTAAGTGCTTATAGAGTGCATTTGTGTAGGATTCAGCAGTCATAACTGTATTATCTATCTGCATGGGTGTCATGAAGTTCGCCGCTACTGTCTTAAGAAGCTTGAAGTTGGCTTTGGAGAAATTTTTTTACTGTGGTTTCCTTAATGGTGGTCTGGGGGCGGGATGCAGATATCTAGGGTGATTAGCTTATGGTCTGATCTGAACAATGAGGAGCTGACTTCAGGTGTGGAACACCAGTCACTAATGTTGGTAATGACTAGGTCTAGGATATTATTGCCCCTGGTGGGGGTGTGAATAAGTTGATCCAGGGTATTGGAATTTATGAATTCCAGAAAGCGTTGAGTGAAGGAGTTGGTATATGAGTAGATTTTCCCAGTTAATGGTGGGATGATTTAAATCACCCATTATTAGGGTGTTTGGTTGAACCCTAATATTTTCCAGTATATCAAGAAAAGAGGAGTGGGAATCCTGGGGCATGGTGGGGGATCTGTAGCAAGCTGCAATTTGGATTGCAGTTTTGCCCAGAGTTAGTTGCACTTGGATAACCTCGGATGCATTATGCTGCGCAACTAGCCTGGAGGTGTGGATATCCTTAATGAATATGGACACACCTCCACCTTTGGTGTTCTGGTCCAGGTTAGATGGCCGGAAAGTGTGGTATGGGTTATAGCCTGGTAATGCAGGGTTGCTTTCTAGAGCATTGAACCAGATCTCAGTCACTGCACAGATATCGATGTTCTCCATTTTAAGGAGTGCCTCGAGTGAGTGCATTTTGAGATTTAGACTTCTAGCATTGAGTAGCATTACCCTCAGTTTTTGCTTGCCTGTTCCTGTTACAGTGGTGAATTTGACATTTGAACCTTGCCTAAAAAAGACACTGTAGGGGTGGCAAGAGCCTTAGCCAGTATCTGGAATCCCAGGGGCTACAGGTGCAGGCCATCGCTGGCAAAGCATCGTGGTTTGTCAACCATGTCGTCCCAAGTAGACAGATACTTGATCCCCATAGAATGACACCAGAAGCTTAGCCAGTTGTTGAAGTCAATCATTTTGTCCTTGTACTGTGGTATCATTCTGGGCAATGGCAGGATGCTACTCAAGGCTAGGGTCATACCTGCCTGGGCTACAAGATCAGAGAGCTCTTCCATGTCTCTTGTCATGTAGTCCAGGGAGGTATGTCTCAGGTCATTCACACCAACATGGACAATGACAGAGTCATATTTGTACTTGTTGTGGAGTGATCTGAGTGCGTGGGTTATGTGGCGGATCCTGGCAGCCTGGTGAGTGGGACTTCAGTGTACCTGACTATAGAGTCACCTATGACTAGTGTGTTGGGTACTTTGGTTTGTCTTATGGGCTGCGGTTTATTGGCACACTGAGTCTGTGGGCTATGTGTCATTTGGGTTGTGTTGGGAAGTGGAGGTTGCTTGCATTTCTGCTTTGGAGGTCTCTGTTGTTTGAGCAGATTATTATTGAGAGCCTCTGTGAATGTTTTTGTGTTTCTGTGTGGATTTTGGTGGTGTAGGTTTAGTGGGACTATGTGATTAGTGTGGTGTGGTGCAAGTGTTTACCTTCTCCTCTTGACTGTCAAGTTCAGTCTTGGTTAGAGTCAGCTTTACCTCCAGTTTGGCTAGGTAAGTGCATCTCACAGGTTGTGGTGTTGTGTGGTAGTAGGAGAGGATTGTCTGTCTACATGAGGCAATTGCTACATTGCCTCAAGATGCCCATATTCATCAGATAGACAGGAGAGAGCACTGGGAGCTGACCCTTGGACATGCCTGAATAAAAAATTACTTTCCTCTAGACAACTGAGGAAAATGAGTATAAGAACTGTTTTTCTCTAAGCAAGTGAGGAAAGTAAGTACAAAAACTTTTCCTCTAGGTAAAGAGGAAGGTTGAGTGCTGTAGTAATTTGCAGCTTATTTAGTGCTAACAACAAGTTCTGAACAAGTGCTGAGCACGAATAAGCAAATTCAAGTGCTAAAACTAAGAATCTGTACCTGGATCTTGTGGTAGATAGGCTACCTAGTGCTTACCACTCCCACTAATAAGCTAGAAGGCTTCCCTCCAACACAGAAAGGCTTTGGGGGCTCAGAAGCTTACAAACAGTCCTGGTTACAGCAAATCTGTATCTGGACTAGACTAGTTACAGGAAAGGCAGGAAGTAAGCTTAGAATTTCTTTTTGGAAAGATGAAAGGGAGAAAGGAGAAACAGAAGATAATTCAAAATTAAGGACCTAAGTGGCTTGCCCTTCACAAATGTTCTCTCTGTATTAGGTAGAATGAGCTAGTGACACTAGACTGGAATAGAGCTGAACAGATGGGACTGGTAGGAGTGTCTGAAGTCAAAATATGATCTCACTATACTCGGTTGAGTGAGCAAATGAGATAGACCCAGGAGGAGTGTTCAAACACAAATTTACAGGAAGGATGGGCAATTCCAAAGCCACCAAGATTAATACCAGAACAAGAACAGGGAGGGCGAGCGGGACACTAACTGCAGAGACAGAGAGAGAGAGACCACAGTTTTCTATGAAACAATTAAATAGAAAAATAAATAACTACAGAGACACAGACCACAATATTCAATGAAACAATTAAATACATAGAAAAATAAAATGCAGTACAGTCTTTAACACTGCAAGATTGTACTTAACTTAGTAATGCAGTTGATTGTAGGTATGTAGCAGAAGCCAAACAACTCAGATATTGAGCAGTAATAAATTCAAAGATATGTTCTATACAATGCTGAGTGTTCCTCCCTATTATAAGGACAGTTGTCTCACTCTGTATCCTAGAATGTGTCAGTGACACCCTCTCACCCCAAGTAGATGTTCTTTGTGTTTCACTGTTGCAGTCATGACTTGTGGGTTATCCCTGCTGTGGGTAGTCCTCGGCCATCCTGAATACCAGTGTAAAGGATTCCCTCCTGTGACAGCTGTTCTGAGATTATGGCTGATGTCAGGTCATTAGGGCTATAAAGAGTGGCAGCTAATGCCATTACATCAGTCTTTCTTCCGTGGAGCCAAAAGCAGAAGCAAGTTTGCGAGTGCATTGGTCAGCCATTGCCAGAGTGAGGGAAAACATCTAAGGCTAAGTACCCCATTGGAGAACCTTTTCTTGCTTTTAACCAATGCCAGAGAAAGTAAATTGTCTCAGTTGTGGAAAGCAGATCCCACACAGACTTCCATTCTCTCTGCATCACTTGTTTAAGCCCAGACCACAACGTCCCTGGTTGTTGTTTCTGTGCCCTGTTTAATGCAAGAACCATAAGAAGAAGAGCAGAAATTGTAGCTAGGCATTTTAGTGAGTCTTTTTCTCACTGCGAAATGGCGTCTGTTGCTAAGCAGACTACTGACTTGCCTAGGAAAAAGAAAGACAAGGAAAAGGATAGGCCTCAAAAAGTTAGGCCCTCTGAGGACTCCGGTCAAAAGTCTGGTATTTTACAACTCAGTGCAAAAGCTGAACTCAGTGAGGTGCCTTCGTAGCCCCTGATGGTAGCTAAGGAAACATCGTAGGCTTCTACTGAGACCCGTTCAGAGTCAGGTATGCAGCCGGATCCATCTCCCCATGCTGTTATGTCTACTCTCACGTGGTCGGGTCCGGAGCAACTTTGCAGTCACCGGCTTCCACTGAGACACCTCCGACGACCAAAGCCAGGCTTAGACCGATGACAACGCCACCAGTTAAACTAACCTTGTACAAGACTACCGACCCATCCAGTCCCAAGCCTAAGATTACCCCCAAGAAGGTTCCTCCCCAAGGACCCAGCCACCGACCTGCAACCAGCCAGCCTGCCCCCCAGTTGCAGTAATTGCTCAGAATGGCAGAAAACTTGATGACTCTTATCAAGGGAAGCCAGGCCCACCCTCCCACTCCAGCCAAAAGTAAAAGGGGCACCTCCACTGAGGTCCTCTCTGACCAGGAATCAGTGGAATCTGGTCTTAAGGAGTCTGACATGGAAGACGCACCCTTTGCAGCATTTGAGGACTCTGATGCTGATGATCCCATTCCATCTCTCTCTCCCCCTGAGGACCTTTCTTTTGGGGAGACCTTAAACTCCCTCAGAGAACACTTTCAGTGGGAGGCTGAAGATTACCCTCAGTCTAAGAAGAGACAGAGATTTCCCTGACCTGCCTCAGCATAAGCCTCTGGCCATTCCTCCTATCCTGGATGTAATAGAGGATGTCTTTCTAAATCTGCCCTTTCACCAGACTCTCTGTCCCCAGCACCCAGGAAGCCAGACAGATATTACAGAGTTCAAGACACCCACAAATATCTTTTTAAAAACCCTACTGAAGACCCTGAACTCATTACTCAGGGTCCTAAGGGAGCTAGGGCTAGTTCTTCTAAGAATCCCGTTCCAGCTGACAAAGAAAGCCAAGCTTTAGACAGAATGGGAAAAAAAGTATACACCTCAGCCACTTTAGCTGTAAGAGCCTTGAATTGCCAATTCCATATGCTGAAATTCCAGCAAAATGTTCTCAGTCTAATAAAACAGAAGTCAACTTCCATTCCTGATAATACTACCACCAAAGAATGAACTGACCTCATACAGTCCAGCTCTCAGGTAAACAAACACTCCTTGCATTGTGGCTTTGATGCCTTGGAAGCTACTACCAGGGCTTCAGTTACAGGCTCAGTGATCAGAAGATATGCCTGGTTAAGGGAGCAACCTTTACCTGATCAGGTTAAATCCAAACTGTTAGATGCCCCTTTGGATAAGGACCAGTTGTTTGTACCTAAAGCGGAAGAAGTTATTAAGAAAATGGAGGACAAAGTCAAGTGCACGCAAACTGTCAGGTCTTCTTATAGGTGCAGTCTCCCAGGTTCAGCAGAAACTTCCCCACAAAACATTGGTCCTTTCCTTCACAGATGAAACCAGTCCAGAGGAAGGGATGTAGAGACAGAACCCCTAGGCACCAGTCCCACACCCAACAAAGAACCAGACAGTGGTCCACTGCTGCCCCTAGGCAAGGGAGTTCTAAGCCCACTCCCTTTTCCAAGGACTCTCATTGATTCTCTCCCCTCCTCTCTGCCCCTCAGGTCACCAGACAAACTAGGAGGAAGACTTTCCCTCTTCCTAGAAAACTGGCAGGCCATTGTGTCAGATCTATAGGTACTGAAAATTATTACCAGCAGATTCTATTTCAAAGAAAATCCAAAAAGATCGGGTTGCCCAGACATCCCTACAAATCAGAAAGCTTCATGCCCAGGGTGCTGTAGAACCAGTGCCAAAGGAACAAGCAGGAAAAGGATTTTATTCAAAACTGTTCCTGGTTCCCAGAAAAGAAGGCACATGGTGCCATATCCTAGACCTACCTACCCTGAATCTGTCCCTCCCGGTTCCAAAATTCAGGATGTTAACGCTACAAAAGCTACTACCTATGCTGCTACCTCAAGCTTGGATAGTGACCCTGGATTTGAAGGGTGCCTAGCTGCATATTCCTATCAGACAGTCTTGCAGGAGTTACCTAAGATTCAGAGCAGGGTCCCAACACTTTCAGTTCTCTGCTCTGCCCTTTGGCTTATCCACTGTTCCCAGAGATTTTACCAAGTGCCTGGCTCCTGTCATTGCATTTTGCAGGCAGGAGGGCATTCACATTTATCCCTATCTCGACAACTGCATCATCCAGATGGAAACCAAGGAGAAACTCCTACAGGACCTCTCTTCTGTGCAGACCCTACTATCCTCACTGGGATTCACCATCAACCTGGAAAAGTCCCAACTACAGCCCACACGAAGATCAACCTTCCTGGGCACCTTTCTGGACACCTCAGCACAAATGGCCTTCCTCCGCCCACAGAAGCAGGCCTTCCTACACTCTTACTTCACCCAGATGGTTCACAAGACCCACCTCACTGCTTGAAAAATCCTGCAAGCCCTGGGATACATGGCCTACTGCATCCTGCTGGTACCCCTTTCCTGGCTGCACATGAGAAAATTGCAATGGTACCTAAGGAACCTTTAGTGCCAACACTCTGTCACTGGAACACCAGCTCCCCCAATTCTTTCCTTAAAGGAGGAGCTTCTATGGTGGGCTAAGGCTTGCACTCTGAACAAGGGCCTACCCTTTGTCCTTCACCCACATGACCAAACCATAACCACAGACACCTCAGACATAGCTTGGAGAGCCCACAAGGGAACCCTGCAAACCCAGGCTTTATGAGAGAAGAAGGTTCAGGATCTCCATGTCAACCTGGAGGAAATGTTAGCGGTACACAGGGCAATCTTAACCTTCCAAGAACACCTGTCACCAGGGGTGCTTTCGATAAAGGCAGACAACATTGCTGTCATGTGGTACATCAGCAAGCAGGGGGGCACACATTCTTAGCCCCTGTGTCACTTAGCTATGAAAATGTGGCAGTCAACCTCAAATCCAGGACTGCATCTGATAGCACAACACCTTCCAGGGAAACAAAACACCATAGCAGATCAATTAAGCAGACACCTGCTGAACCTCCCCCCATGAGTGGCAATTGAACACAGAAGCCTTCATAAAAATCAGTCAAATCTGGGGGAGACCAGACATAGACCTTTTTGCGAACTACCAGAACCACCAACTGACCAAATTCTGCTCAAGAGAGTTTCATCCAGAAGCTTGGAGGGTGGATGCCCTCTCCTTCCACTGGGCAGCCTGGTTATGTACGCTTTCCCCCACTGTCCCTGGTACCCAGAGTGCTTCTCAAGATCAGAGAGGAAAGACCAAGGGCTATCATCATAACCCCAGACTGGACGAGGCAGCACTGGTACCCCTTGCTTCTCAGTCTGACTATACACCCTCCCATCCTCCTACACCCTACAACAAACCTTCTCACACAGCAGAGAGTGAAGCTTCTGCACCCAGGCCTTGCCACACTCAAGTTAACCGCATGGCTGATTCCACAAAAAAGGATGACACTTCATCCCTCAGCAAACAAGTTTTAGACATTATTAAAGGGCCTGTAGACCCAGCATCAGAAAATCATATTCCACAAAATGGAAAAGATTCACTTTCTGGTGCAACAGCAGAGGTGCATATAGCACCCATGCCTCTCTACCACTGGTTCTGAACTACCTGGCAGAACTTCTAGTAAAGGGGTTGTCTTACTCCTCTATCAAGGTACATGCTTTAGACATCTCTGCCTATGTCCAGGCTGATCAGCCCTTGTTCCCTCTTGAAACAGTTCCTCAGAGGTGTGGCTCACATCAGACCACCTAGAAGACCACTCACCAGCCTGGGATCTGGACTTTGTCCTGAAAAAGTTGACTTTACCCCCTTATGAGCCACCATCCTCAGCATTTCTCAAGTTTCTTTCTTGGAAAACTGTTTTCTTGCTAGCCATCACCTCTGCCAGGAGGGTTTCTGAGCTCCAGGCTCTTATGACCACTGAGCCCTTCATCATCTTCCATGCAGACAGGGTCTCTGTAAGAACCAATCTCTCCTTTATGCCTAAGGTCGTCTCTGATGTAACCCTCAACCAGGCCATACACCTATCTACTTTCTTTCCTAAACCTACTAATAAAGGAGAAAGAGTCCTGCATGCCCTATATGTACACAGACTACTGAGATTTTTCCTTGACAAGACTAAATCAGTCAGGAAATCTGTTCATCTACTGGTTTCATTCACCTCTGGGGCAGAGAGGAAACCCATTACAAAGCAGACCATTTCCAAATGGATCTGTCATTGCATACATTTCTGCTATGCCTTGCATGGAAAGAGCCCTCCCAAATCCATCAGATCTCATTCCACAAGAGCAGCCTCTACCTCCACAGCCTTTCTGAGGGGGGTTCCTACCAAGGAAATTCTGGAGGCTGTTACTTGGACATCTATCCACACTTTCACCAAGCACTACCAGCTGGCTACATTCTCCAAAACCAGGACAGGATTTGCATCTGCAGTCCTGCAGGGCATGCTAGCAACCCCATAACCTTTACAGCATGCCTCCACCCACTTCTTCAGCTTTGGGAATCTTCCCACAAGTCATAACTGCAACAGTGAAACACAAAAAACATAGTACAGTTGTGTACACTTGCCATAAATGTAGATGTTCAAGTGTATTCACTGTTGCAGTCCTATTTCCCTACCCTCTTTCTTGTCTTATCTCTATATCTTCTCAGGGACTCTGTCCTGTTGGGGGCAAGAAAAACTGATGTAATGGTGTCAGCTGCCACTCTTTATAGCCCTGACAACCTGACATTAGCCATCGTCCCAGAACAGCCGATGCAGGAGGGAATCCTTTACTCTGGTATTCAGACTGGCTGAGGGCTACCCAGCGGGGATAACCCACAAGTCATGACTGCAACAGTGAATACACTCAAACATCTACATTTATGGTAAGTGTACACAGCTGTACTTTTTTCATGCTTCATGCTCTGAGTAACCCAATTCCTTTGTCTTTGTACTGCACCCTTCCAGCTTACACTGATTTACTTATCCATCTATTTTCTTTTGCTAACCAGGTAAAAGAACTTTGAGGATCCTTTTCAGCCAATGAATAAAACATAAATCAAAGTGTAGAAATTGTTACAAATATAAGAATACAACACACAGTAGAATATATGCATCACTGCCAGACATTAGACTGTGAACATTGTTAAAAGTGTTAAAAAGACAAACAAACAGAACATACACATCACTAATGCATTCTAATAATGTAAACTGCAGCAGTTATCCCATGATTCTTTTCTCCAGAGTGCTTTACCTTGTATTTCTTAAAAGAAATGACCAGATTTTGGATGTGGATCAACAGAATAAAAAGACAAAGATAAGTGAAATACTTTGAAGTGAGCCTTGTTGCTGTTCTGTGCAGAAGTGTGCATTATTCAGTACAATATGCCACTATGTTGAAGAAATAATTATATTCATTTATTTGTCTCACACTCACCTGACAGTGAATGTGACAGTAATATCATAAGCATTCATCGTCTTGTGTGTTCATTTTAACTCTCATTGTCATCCAAGTAGCTTTAAAAACATGCATTGTTCTGTGAACAGCTGATATCCAGTCTACGTGAGTAACATATTTAGATGGAGGTGACTCCAATCTGAAGATAAAACTGAAAAGAAAATGCTGATAGTTTGTGTTCATTTCGGGAACTTCAAGGTTTAATGGCTGATTTACATACTAGTATATCTAGTTTATTATGTCCTTTCTTTATAAACTGTTGTCACAGAGGTCATTTCCAGAAAGGTCAGTATTGAGTAAAGTAATTGTTTCACTTAACCAAGAATTCAAAACAGATGAACACTAAAGCTGTGTGTGTTAAATTGTAAGTAAAAGGATAATGGCTTATGGTCATACTGCAGTTCCCAAATGGTACTTCTGAGCAAGTATTGGATGATGATTGTTTTGAACCACCAGAGAGCATTTTCTCTCTTAAAAAAAAAAATTTGCTATTTTTCATTCTGACAAACCAGACCAGTCCATAGCATCATGTTTAGTGGTGCTGAGTTGTGATTTCTGTGTGTGAGTAAATGGAGGCTAATTGTACATAATGTATATAGTTTGTTGTAAACTTATTCATCTAGAAAATGTAATTGTTAATATTATTATTATATTTGAAAGCAATAAAATTATATGAGTAAAAAAAGTCATCTGGTTTCTTTATTTGTGTTGCTATAGTCATAATACAGTTCAATATTATTAAAATCAGCTGCCAGAACCAATACCATCTTCACTTATTTGATCTTTCTCAAGAAAGAGAAATAGAATGTTACAGCCATCTCTGTGACATACTGGGATAAAGTCATGACTACACCATAGATGACCCCAGTCTGAGAAGTGGCTCAGGTGTCCATATGAGCTGGCTGAGCTGGGAAAGATAGGATTGAGCAGCCAGGGCACTAGGTATTACCCAGTGCAGTTTCAGCCTTGGTCCATTTCACCTGTAAAGTGGAGAGGAATTCAGCATGTGAAGGTAACAGTGGTAGGTCTGTGTGAGTTAATGAGGTGGGAGTACTCCCAATGTGGAAAGAATAGGACACACTCCAGGACCAGCAAGTTGTCTCATTCCCTACCAACCAACTCTCACCAGGGAATGGAATAACTACTCAGGATTCTGAGTGGGAAAGACTGGGCTGTGGGACTCTCATCAAGGCTAGAAATGCCTTGCTGCCATGTCACTTAAATGAATGGATCGATGAGGTGTGAGTAGTAGAGGATCCATTTATCCATTTGGCAAGGTCTTGGTGGGGGAGGATGGTGCCAAAAAAAAAGTAAGAAAATGTCAAGTTAATCAATTTGAAAAGCTGATCTTTGTTAACTGTGAGAATAATTAGCTGTAGCTGTAGATGGAGATAAAAATAGGGAAAGTATTTAATTTTTCACATTCATCTAGTACAACTTTTAAATTGCAGGTGAAGTAACACATGATTAGTCTTAAGTCAACGTGAGTTTACAATTTGCACCTTCTTTCTTCCAGTGCCTGTACTTGTAATGACTGGTCGAGTAAGTCAGTGTTACCCTTGCCGTTACCCTTCTAACAGCCCTCAGTAGACATCGTTGAACTGTTAAAGGCATCAGCATCCTGGAGCCTAAGCTGATGGCAGGGCACCCTGGCTTTGTCACTTTAAGAAGCACATCACATTCTCTAGCATGTGTCAGGAATATCACAGAGACATTTTGTGCAGTAACAAGCTTACTATCAGTAGTGGATGGCAAAGGTTATGTTACATGTTTATCAAGGTACCCCAATGATCTTTAGATGGGATTGTACATCAGATACAAGGCAAATTTCTCCATCATTTGCCAGTTTGTCTGTAGCACTGATGGCATAATTACTATTGCGTGCTCCTGAAATCCTATCAGTGTCCACAATGTCCAAGTGTGACACAGAAGGCAGCTGTGCTGCTACACCCACACCCTGTACATGGCAGCCATACTCCCCTCCTAGCCAGGGAGATGTTTTAATGCAGCAGTCAGGACACAGTTTTCCTCTTTGCTGAAGGTGTCAGGCGTCCTGAGTTTTTCTTGGGCAGCAGTCCTAATAATCAATAAAATAACAAAAGCATGTGTTTTTGAAGCTTACATGAAGAGTAAAACATACACATATCAATATTGCCTTTTATGTCAACATATGGCTGCAGTGGTCTAAGAACAGTATATTACTCAACAGAAATATAAACACAGTATATACATAACATAGCAGTACCTGTTTACATCTTGTGTATAACTCTGCATTATATACAAATGGAAATGAAACTGAAGTCATGAAACATCATTCATCTTAGGCAGGTCTGCAGAATGGCAATCAGTAGACACATGGCCTAGTATCCGAATCGTTAGCTCACAGGCATGTGCCTCTCTCTCTGTCTCATCTCTGCTGAGACAGGTGCACTTTGTGCATCATGTATCATTTATAGTGTTAGAACATGGTTGGCAGGGGACTATGTCAGATGCACAGTGGAGATTTTGTTGCATGCCATGCATTTGTCTCAGTACATACTTTTGGGTATAGTTTATCTGTGAAAAAGCTGATGGCTAGTTGGCACAGCTTTCAAAGAGGTAAATAAACTTGCATATATATGAAGCTTGCAGTCTACGCTACATTTCAGCTGGTGACCAAACATGGTAGTTTCACTTTTGTTTCCCTGAGTTTCAAGTCTCTTGAAGCCTCCACCAAATGAAAATAAAAGGTGCAGTTTTAGACACTGAAACATCTCTAAAAAGTGTTGCCATGCTGCACCCCCATATCCCTTTTACTTAAATATTCTAACTTCACAGCAATACAGCTGCTGAGAAAAGACCGCACACAGCAAATCCTTGCCAGAAGACAAATATAAACTGCACCAGAAGTGATTTTTTCATGGGAAATGCTAAAAACATCATTGCACTAAAATCAACACGTGTGCAAATCCTTGAAAGCTGACTCTTGCATCCATAGTAAGGAGACCACTCTCAATGGCAGATTAAGACACTCAGGAAGCTGGGATGATCCTGAAGTACAGCCACTATGCATTGACAGGAGTCTGTTAAGCTGGTTTTGCACCTTGTGAAGATGCCACCTGGGTACCTTCCACAGGAGGTGCACCAGGTATGTCCTACTAAAGGGAGACCCTGGGGACAGAAATGGGATATTCTATGAGGATTATGTCTCTAAGCTTGGCTGAAAATGCCTCAGGATCTCACAAAACTGTTACCAGTGATATATAATGCTTGACTGCCCTACTTAGTTTGCTACCACCATGACCCACACTGGAGCAAACGTTTTGAAATTGATCGTATAAAAATCTTGAATGTATTTCTCTTTAATAGTGGCACTACAAATTTAGTCTTGTTAATTGCTGCTCTTCCTTTTCTATGAAGTGTACCTCTAGTTTTTAAAATATGTGTATGCATGCCTAGGATCATTGGAGGTTACTAGGCTGTTGGCCTTGAGGCCCTTATAAGCCTCGCCAAGAGTTTAGCCCATGTTTAGACAATTCAGCACCTGATGCCCCTATCCAGCATGGACACAGGTGGAATCCCAGGGGTATATTTTTTGTTTCCCATCCAGTTATCCAGGTTGTGCTTTAAAAGGGGTAAAGAGGTACTCTGCTTGATGTGGAGAGGGAGTCTATTCCATAGATGGGGGAGTCTCTGAGACACAAATCTGTCCCGCCAACAAGTCTTGTTGACGTCACAGACTAGGTTGAGGTCAAGCATGTGGGTTACTCGAGTGGAGCTTGACTTGCGGATATGCAGCAGTCCCATCAAGGTGGGGTCTGTGATCACCTTGTATGCCAGACAGAGGTCGCCTCTGAGGAGTCTGTATGAAACTGAGCAGAAGGATAGGGCTTTTAGCCTGTCTGTCTATGGTAGATGTTTGAGGCCCTGGATTCTCCTGGTGAGGAACCTCTGTGGTCCCTCCAGCTGCTGCATGTGCTTTGTGTGGTACATGCCAAAGGGGGCATTGTACTCAATAATGGGCCTTATAATGGAAAAATACAGGGATGTTATGACCTTCTTGTCTCTGAATGAGATAACCTTACTTATGAGGTGGGCCATGTAGAAGGTTTTCCATATAATGGAAGCAACATGGTGGTCAAAAGTCAGGTTGCTATCAATCTGGGTGCCCAGATCCCTCACAACTGATTGCGTGCTTAAGATGTTGTTATTAATGTGATAATTTGTAGGGACATCACTCTCCCCAAAGGGGATGATGATGGATTTTTTGGTATTCAGCTTGAGGCAATGTTTCTGGCACCAGTCATTTGTCTGAGTGAGACCCTCTTGAAGGATGTCCACATCACTAGGGGAACTGATGACAGCACCCAGCTTGCAGTCATCTGCAAACCTGATCAGCCATAGCCCATTGGTTTTGGCCTATACCTCAGAAAAGTATATCTCAAATAACAGAGGCCCCAAGACCGAACCCTGGGGTACTCTGCTTGTTTCAGGTCTACTGCTTGAGGTGGCTTCCCCTATTTTGACTATGTGGGTTCTATCAGTGAGACAGTTTGCTACCCATCTGGTAACATATGGATTGATGCCTAGTTGAGAGAGTTTATCTGTTATACCCGAGTGGGGAATAGTGTCAATGGCTTTGGCCAGGTCAAGATAGGCGGTTTGCATCATCTTCCTCTCGTCTATGGCTTTGGTGACTGTCTCAAAGAAGTCAACCAAATTTAGCAGACATAACCTCCCCTTGACGAACCCAAACTGTGTGGTATCAGGTGTTTGGAGGATGCCAATGTCCTTGTTAATTAGGTCCATTATAATCCATTCCATGGCCTTGTAGATCAGGCTGATGGGTCTATAATTTCCTGGATCGGTGGACGCTCCAGCTTTGTGTAAAGGGATGACAGTGGCTGTCCTCCACTCAGCTGGGACAAAGCCAGTACTCAGGCTTTGGTTGAATAGGGTGCCTAATGGTGCTGCAAGTTCCTGCCTGAGTTCACATAGAATGCAGCCTGGGATGTTATCAGGTCCCATGGAGGCTGTATTTTTTGCCTTTGAGAGAGCAGTGATGATCTGTTCCCTAGATGTAAGGGGAAGGGGGCAGGTATTGGGGATGTCCTGATTTACTGATGGGGGAGCAGAGGGGTAAATTTTTCACTGAATCTGTCAGCCAGCAAGTTTGCTATATCTACAGCATTTGTATATGTGGTGTCCTTGACCACCAGTTCTGAACAGATCTGGGTGTTTCCTTTGAGGTTGCGGACATATGTGAAGAAGACCTTATGATTGTCTCTAGTAGATGTGGCCAATTTAGAGTCGAAGTTTGCTTTGGAGGATTTCACTAGTGCTCTTATTTGCTTGTTCAAGCTAAGGAGACATTGCTTCCAATTGGGCACCTGCACCTTCTTGGTCTTGAACAGCAATTTTTTCCTTTTGTTATAGAGTTTATTGCAGATGTCCACCAGACAGGTTTACTCTTCCTAGCGGAGGATGATTTAGTTCTGTCGGGTATTCCTGATTCCATGCATCTATATAAATGCTTGTATAATGCTTTGGTACAGTTTTGGATATTGGTGCCAGTTCATACAGGGGGGGAGGGGGTTGTGAATCTGTTTATACCATTCCTCAGGAGATTGTAATCAGCTCTGGGGAGGTTTTTATGTCTGATCATAGCTAGAGGGGGGTTGGGGGGAGATGGTGACTTCGAAAGTGACTGCTTTGTGGTTGGATCTTAACAGGGAGGTTGATACTATAGGGATGCTGCAGTGGTTACTCATGTTGGTTAATACCAAGTCCAAGATATTATCACCTCTTGTGGGGGTATCAACTACCTGTTCCATGGCATTTGCATTGACAAAATCAAGGAATCTCTGGGCATTTGTGTTCTGGCATGAGTAGTTCTTCCAGTCTATGTTTGGGAAGTTAAAGTCTCTCAGGATCAGGATAAAGGGTTGAATCTTGATAGATTTGAATAGGTCCAAATAGGTGGATTGGGCATCTTGAATCAGATTTGGGGGCTGGTAGCTAGCTATGATTTGAATAGGGATCTTGTCAATGGTTAATTGCACCTGGAGTGTCTCCTGTGCATTATACTGTTTGACCAGCCTGGAGGTGTGTATGTCTTTAATGCATATTGAAACTCCACCTCCTTTGGCTTTACTGCCACAGTTCGGGGTCTAAATGTATGATAGGATGAGTAACCAGGTAAGGCCAGGGTGCAATCTGCAGCTTTGAGCCAGGTGTCTGTGACTGCACAGATATCAGCATTTTCCAGGGTTAGGAATGCTTGCAATGAGTGCAGTTTCATGTTTAGACTCCTAGTGTTTAGCAGCATGACCTTTAATTTGTGTTTTGTTGAAATATTTATGTTGGTAGTTTTAACCTCATCACTTTTCCTAAAAAAGGCACTGTAGGGGAGGCAAGAGCCTTTGCCAGAAGCCTGAAGCCCAGGTGAGACAGATGCAGACCATCTCTGGCAAAGCATCATGAGCTGTCAGTCATATCTTCCCAGGTTGTCAGGTATTGGATCCCCCTGGAATGACACCAGAAACTAAGCCAATTGTTAAAGTCAATCATTTTCTGTTTGTATTGAAGCATTATTCTCTCTTCATATAGTCCAGAAAGGTGCATCTCAAGCCAACATGGACTATGACAGAGTCATAACAGTACCTGTTGTTTGAGACTTGAGTGTGTGTGTGATATGGTGTATTCTGGCCCATGACAAACAACTAACGATGACTTTCTCCTTATCCAGCCTGGTGAGAGGCACATCTGTGTGTCTCACAATGGAGTCTCCTAGGACTAATATGTTAGGTTTATGGTGAAGCTTTAATGGCTGTGAGGCACAGGTGTGTGGACTATGCATGGTATGTGGTGTGGAGGGTTGTGGAGATTGTGTGTGTTTTTGCCTCTGAGGTCTCCTTTGTTTGGGTATGTTTATGCAGAGGACTTCTGCATATGTAGGTGTGTGTTGCATAGGTGTGGGTGGTGTTTGAGGTTTAGTGATTGTGTTGAAAACCTTTTCAGTGCCAGATATACTGGCTTGAGTGGGAGAGAGCTTGGACTCTAGTTTCCTAATGTAATTGCATCTCTCACAAATTGTATTCCTAGGTGGTTGTGGTGGTAGTAGATGGTTGTCCGTGTACATGAGGCAGTTGCTACACTGTCTCAGGATGCCCTTATCAACCAGACTTGCAGGGGGAAATTGTCCATCCATATTTGTCAGAATCTGAGGGAGAAAGGCCAGAGAGAGCTAAGGGGTGAGCCTAAAGCCCAAGTGCTTAAACCAAAACTAAGGGCTTAGAATAACACTTAAGAATGACACTTAATTTAGACAGGCTATAAACAAGCAGTAATAAATGCAACCGAGAAGATGCAGTTGAACAGTTTTTATAGAACAGGCAGTAAGTAGCAGGAAAAAGCAAGATGAAGTAACAGAGTAGTAGGAAGAAACACAAATTAGAAAATATAAGCAGCTGAATAAAGTGTCTTTTTTTCTTTTAGATAAATTAAAAGAGAGAGCAGGAACAGAAAATAATTCAAGGTTAAGGGACTAAGAGGTATGGCCTTCCCAAATGATCTCTGTATTAGGTAGAATGAGCTAAACAGATGGAACTGAGAGGAGTGTCCCAGATTAAATTTACAGTAGGAGCGAGCAACTGCAAAACCCACCAACTTTAAGAACTCAACAGCAATGTGGGGGGGAGTTTCAGCAAGATCAGAAAGAAACTTCTGCCAGCAAATATATAAATAATTCAGTCAAACAAAAATAAAGACAGTGCAGAACTCTGAACAGTTAAAGTGCCAGAAAATATACTTATCAGCTCTATATTTCCAGATTGAGAAGCACTCTGTCAGAACACAAGGAGATTCTAGCATATGGCTTGCTTGATCACATCCTGATTCAGGAAAGCTTTCCTTTGAAGACTTTGCTGTCCACACTTCCTATACAGAGTGAGACCCTGGCACCACTCTACCCAATTCTACATAATAAATGTTGCCAGTACGCCGGGCAAGTTGCATTCTCCAGTGGCAAATTGCTTGTGTGCTCAGTCTTGACTAAAGTTGCTTTTCTGAATCAGTCCATAACAAAGCAGTGAAATATTTGTCACCTTGGTTTATTATGTCTTTCCTGTGACTATAGAATGTTGTTTACTTTTGGCCCGAGTCATGGCTGGAAAGTAAATCTGTATCAGTTCATCTGCCTGACTAAATAAATAACCACCTAAATATATGTGGCATATTTGCAGTACTGTGAAATGCTGAATTTGTGTAAAAGTATCAATGCACACAACAAATGAATCCTTCAGTAACTAAACAATACACTCAGAACTACATCAGTCAATTAAACATAACCAAACAAAATATTAAACCAAAAACTTTGACCCCACATGTCACATCTCTTTCCTTAAATATACTTGGTTCTTTGTCTCACAACCATATAGAAGGGGCAAAGACAAACTATATATAAAAAAATGTTGTGATCCCCTGATACTGAATTGTGATTGTGATGATAGAACTGTAACAGCAGTTCAGAAAATACAAAAACATCACACACGCACTCAAGTCTTTTAGGAAAAGTGATGAGGTTAAAACTACCAACATAAAAATTTCAACAAAACACAAATTAAAGGTCATGCTGCTAAACGCACATAATACACACACATACTTGCACACACACATATTTATATACTGTCACATATATTAAATGACTGTGTCTAATGAAAACATTAAAATACTTAATGCATTTTAATGTATTAATTTTAATTGTCAGTATACAGAAGGCTTTGATTAAAGTACTGGTTAAGCCATGTGCTCCCTCAAATGATTACCACAAGATGATGATGGCAAGCAGTAAAAGTAATTATCAAAAACTGTACAAATGGATTTCATACAACTAAGCTGTACTTATAAACATGCACTCATTGCAAATGAAATGGGCATATTGCACTAAATGTACTTATGAGTGTTCAGTGTCTATACCATGAGGTGTCCTGCAAGGGACTGCTAACCTGTCCAGGCTTAGTTTATCTGCCTTTTGTCCACTGAGTGCTGGCATAGGCTCCAACTTACCTGTGATTCTGAAATGGATTAAGTATAATATTTAATAATATTTAATCAGTATGCCTGAAGTACTATTGGTGGTTTTAAATAGGAAAGTAATTATTTTATTGGTGTTTTAGTAAATTAGTTTAATATAAATTGGGTAACACTGTTTATGCACTGGTCATCTGATGAAGTCTAACTGAAACAAGACGAAAACGCACTTTATGATAGTGAATGCGTTCATGTTTTAATACCATTTTGTTTTGTTCGTCCGTTCATGTTTTTCATGGAATTAATAAATGTTATAAACTGAGCTTGAGTCTCCACTCTTGGTTTTTCGCACAGCATTTTTTGACATATTAAAGCATCCCAATCCAAGTTGCTCCACATAAATCACAAACCCAGAGAAATATTACCCACAATGTCTAGGTGACCACTGCCAACACCCCTGTAAAAAAATAACACTCACCTCAACTGTGCAAATAAATCACAAAGTCAGAAATGCTGTCAAAATATCTGGTTGATCACTACCAGCAATATTGTAAAAATATTTATCTCCCTACCTCGCCACATCTCTCAAACTGTCCACACAAAGCCACAAATATTATCAGAAAGTATCTGTTTGATCACTGCCAACCTTCTTTTAAAATAGTAAAACTACTGGATAAATTGAATAAAATAAAGATACCATGAGGATTTATGGGGTGTAGACAGTAGGAAAAAGTAATTATAAAACAGTAGGTCATAATTTATAAGAAGGTGAACCACAGAGTTAGCTGTAGAGTTTTTTTTTTTTTATCTAACAGTTACTCAGATCTTTTTACTGATAAAAGAAATGATATTCTCTGTAGAATATGTATATTGCATGAAGCTCTGGAAAATCGCATCCAGGCAAAATGAAAGTGATTTGCATGAACAACTGAGACAAATAGGCTCGTGGGTAAATGGAAATAATTTCACATTAAGTAACAACAAAAATGTCTGCAATATTTACACTGCTTACTTGTTATTCATTCTCCCATACCCACTTTTATAATTTACATAATCAAGAACTATGTGCTGTTAGCAAATTAATGTGAGTGACAGTTGTATTATTATTATTATGTCAGCAGATAAAGGAAAGGGTATAGTAGTTATAGGTAGTTTGTATGGATTACTCTTTTGAATAGTGCATCTATGCCTGGTTTAAATGAAATGCCTTCATTAGACCTGTTTTAAAGCAATTATCTTTAAGGAGATAAGCATCTTAATTGTTTAAGTTAGTTATATTGGTAAATTGGTTTTATTTTAAGCATTTCAATAGTGTTTTTAAAAAACTTGAGAAAGTGCACAGAGGTTGCATGAAAGTTTGTCCATATAATAAAGGTACCAGCAGTGGTTACAGAGACCATTTTCTTTGTTTGTGGTTACATCACTCGATGGGTTGCCAGCTGGCTTACTGACAGAACCCAGACTGTAAAAGTAGCTGACTCCAAATCCAGCTCCAGACAAGTGACAAGTGGAGTACCTCAGAGTTCAGTCCTGGGACCACTCTTGTTTGGCATCTACTTCTCTGAAGTACAGGCCAACACTAAGGGACTCTGGCTAACAAAGTTCCCAGATGACTGCAAACTGGGAGCCATTATTAAATCCCTAAATGATGTGGATATTCTACAAAAGGGCCTTACAGAAACAGATGTCTGGTGCCAGAGCCATGGGCTCAAGCTTAATGCCAAGAAATGTATAGTTATCCCCTTTGGAAAAAAAACATGTACCCATGAATTACAACACTAAACATCAAAAGTGTGATGACAGACTTAGGGACACAGATGGACAGTGGTCTCACTTTCGATAACCACATCGCCACAACAGTCAGGAAATCCTTCTATGTGGCACACCTCATCACTAAGGGCTTTTCATCCAGAAAAAAGGAGGTCATTATCCCACTGTACTCATCCCTCATTAGACCCATTATAAAGTATAATGCCCCATTTGGTATGTACCTCACAAGGCATCTGCAACAGCTGGAAAGGCCACAGAAATACCTCACTAAAGGAATCACAGGCCTAAAGCAGATTCCATATGCTGACCATCTAAAAAAAACTCCAGCTATATTCTGTGGCATATAGTCTACTCAGAGGCGATCTCTGCTTAACATACACGCTCCACTTAAAGAAATCCCAGTCCCTCAGAGCCACACGCTCCAGGGATCTAAACCTTGTCATCACAATGAACATGTTGGAGGGATAGATTCCTGACCCAGAGACTCCCCTTACTCTGGAATAGACTGCCCATACATGTCAAGCAGAGCGCCTCATTGGCCCTCTTCAAAATGAACCTTGATGATTGGATGGGAGATAGGAAATTCACCCCGGGGATCATGTCAGTCACCCTGCTAGACAGGGGTCCAGGGAAGTAAATACTGTGGGAAGAAATAGCCAGGGAATTGTTATGGCTAGGCTTGCACAGGCCCTAGGGCCGATAGTCTAGTACCAACCTATGAGTCTGAAGTTTGATTTGTAGAGATTTTTTTTTCATCCCCACCAAAAGTATAATTTGAAACATGGGCCTTTTCAAGCCTAGCCATGCTTACCAAATCTCTAACAAGTTTTGATACCCTTGATAAGTGTAGGCATGGGCCTGGGAGATGAAGCATTTACAGGTTACCTGTGTCCGTTAGAGACATAGGTGCCAAACCAGGGATAAATTTCCAGTTTCCCATCCAATTGTCCAAGTTGCACTTGAATTGGGTTAGGGAGGAACTCTGCTTCACATGGATGGGAAGCCTGCTCCATAGATTGGGTAGTCACTGGGATACATACCTATCTCTCCAGTAGGTCCTAGTTATACCACAAGCAATGTTTAATTCTTTAGAATGGGTAATTCTGGTGCTGTTTGTTTTGTGGATATGCAGGAGGACCATCAGAGTGGGGTCTGACAATGTCCTGTATACCAGGCATACATCTCCCCTCAAAAGTCTGTAGGAGACGGAATACAGGGATAGGGCCCTGAGGTGGTCTGCACAGGACATTTTACTTCCTATATTCTTTTAGTGGGGAATCTCTGTGGATGTTCCAGTTGTTGGATATGCCTGGTTAGGTACATACCAAAGGGGCATTGTACTCAATTATAGGTCTGATGAATGCTGAATACAGTGGAACAATGACTTTCTTGGACTTAGATGCCATACCTTTGTTTATAAGTTGAGCAACATAGAATGATTTCCTCACCCACTACAGAGACATCATGGTCAAAGCCTAGATTAATATCTTTGTGTGTCCCTAAGTCCCTGACTACTGAGTGAACTTTAAAGGGCGTGTTGTCAGTATGATAGTTACCAGGGATGGGTGACTTCCCAAAGGATACTATTATGCATTTCTTGGTGTTTAGTTTTAGTCCATGGCTCTGGCACCTGTTGTTTGTGTCAGCCCCTCTTGGAGAACACTTGTGTCAGTGTGAGATTCAATGACAGCTCCTAATTTGCAATCATCTGCAAATTTAGTCAGCCAGAGACCACTGACATTGGCCTAGACTTCTGAGATGTAAATGCCAAAAAAGAGCGGTCCAAGGACTGATCCCTGAGGAACTCTACTTGCAGCTAGCCTCTTTGTAGCTGTGGGCTGCCCAATTCTAACTTCCTGGGTCCTGTCTGTGAGCCAGTTGGCTATCCACCGGGTGATATACGGGTTTGTACCTAACTTCTTGAGTTTGCCAACAATGCTTGAGTGGGGTATTGTGTCAAATGCCTTGGCCAGGTCAAGGTAGGCAGTGTGAACGATTTTGCCCTCATCCATTGCTTTGGTTACCTTCTCAAAGAAGTCCGCCAGGTTGAGTAGGCATTAACTGTGTAAGACAGCAAATAAAATACAATGGAGTGACACTCAAGTTTCATTATATTAAGAGGACATCCTACTTTGCATTACTGGTAAATGTGGTAGAAGCAAAACCTTATAGTGTCCATTTTGGGGGAACACAGAGCGAGTATCAAATAATCTGATGCATAAATTGGTATCAATGGTATTAATTCTGTATATGACTTGATTTACAGAAGATGCAGAGGAGGTTTTATTTTGATTCATAAAGACATTAAGGATGTCTGTTGTTTATTTTTTGCATAGAACTTAGAGTGGCACCAGTCTCAATATAACATTTTACATTGAAGTATGTCAACATGTAACGTAATTGCTATTGGTTTTGTAAACAAGGTGTATGTAAACTGGTCTTTCCAACAGTCTAAAATAGCAAAAAGATTACAGGTGTGGAAATCTCAAATTCATGGTTTACAGGTGACACACAATTTGTTTGCCTTCATTGTCTTTATATAAAGTAGGACAGCACGTGGGGTAAGGCAGGTTCCCACATAGGGAGTGGTGGGGAGCCCCCCCCACAAGGCAGGCTCCCACACTGGGAGTGATGGGGAGATCCCCTGCAAGGCAGGCTCCCACATCGGGAGTGATGGGGAGCTTGACCACTGCAAAAATATTTTAGTTCATTAACATTCTTTAGCAGATGAAGTGCGTGATTGTAGAAAGTGAGCAGTAGGGTTGCTGAAGGGTCAAGGGGAATAATCATCAATTTGGTGGAGTCACGGGCTGTTTTTTGATGAGTTAGCATTTGTCAAGATAATTTGAAGAAGATGGATGCTCTCCAGTTGTTTAGATCTGAAGTTTTTTGCATATGTCTCACGCTCCTTTCATGGGCCTGGCAATGTACTTGTGATGAGGATCCTGATAGTGATGACTTACTGGGACTGCTACAGTAGCAACAGTATTATTTAGTTACTGTGTTAACAATCTCTGAACAGTGTGAGGGGATCTTTTGCATTATATTTAATACCAGCTAATTGGGTGCTGTGACACTATATTCAAAAGTGGAAGGGTGGAAGGGGGGGGCATTCAGGGTTTGAGTTTGACAGTGTGGTAGTTTTATGTTGCACTATCTTAATTATGGCAGTATGAGTTAGCACAATTTGACAGTTTACACACAGGCATGATGAAAAAGTTATTTTAGCTTATTGGCAGAGTATATGCTTCTGTTGATTATGAATGTTTGGTAAGTTGTGGGTTTTCAAGTATGCAATGTTAGTTTTATTTATTTGGAGAAGATGGTCAGCAGTGTTACTGGAACCTCTCCCTTTGGATCAAGGCACCACTTATGCCAGAATCCTGTCCTGAAGAAGTTGCCACAAGCTATTATTATTATTATTATTAGCAGTTTAATATGGCCACCATGCACAAGCCTCTTCTCAGGGAAAACCTTGGAGTCTGGTTAAATGACTTGCCCATAGACACACTGTAGGCAAACTGAGGCTGAGGGAATCAAACCTGAACTACAGGATAAAACTTGTTACCAGCTCATCGCATTAATCCCCTGCACTTGAGTCTCTATGAAGGTCTTTGGAATGTTAGGATCTTATTACATGATCTGCAAATCTGAGTTTCTGTCTCCTGCATTTCCATTGTTAGCCCGCCCTTTTCAATTTATAATTAATGCCACATGGGCTTGGGTAACGGTCCTGTCTGCTTGCTTTATCATTCCTGCTTAATTTTGAGTTCTCTCACTCCACTGCAGCTCCAACTTGTACTAATGCTGTTCCTCTGCTTGTCTTCCTAAAACCACTTCTCACAAGTTTCATTTTCATCTGTGTCTTTGCCCTGTCCTTTAGCACTTTTCCCCCCCTACAGCCTTTACAGACAAAAACTATCTCATTTTGCCACCTGTGCTATAATTTCATGGTTTGGGGGCCCTTTTCTCCTCCTGTTTATTTCAGTTTTCCCTTATTATTTCTACGGTGACATTTATCCTGCTTCCCTTCATTCCTTACCAAATTGTCAGCCCTGTTTCTGAAAAAACAAAACTCCCACTGCTTGCAATATGTCCGTGTTTGACAGGTGATACTGATCTCGCTAGTAATGGCTCAGTTCATCACCCCCATTCATACATTCTGGACTCTCACACGTCACCTTAGACTCCTTATTGGCAGCTGAAAAGCTGGATCATTTGGTAATGCCTGATTCTTAGCACTGATTATCATTTCCTTCCCAAGCTACAGTGTAAAGACACCTGAATCACATGACACATTGATGTGTTGCCCTTAGGCTCCTTATTGGCAGCTGAAAAGCTGGATCATTTGGTAATGCCTGATTCTTAGCACTGATTATCATTTCCTTCCCAAGCTACAGTGTAAAGACACCTGAATCACATGACACATTGACGTGTTGCTGGCGGTGTCGTTTATGTTATTCTCTGCTGCACCTTCCTCTGCCCTTGGTTTATATGTTACCATTAATAAGAAATTATTCTAGTCTGCAGATGGTTTAAGGACAAGGTCCTCAACCATATTGCTTGTAATGTGATATATCCTGGGCAGAACAAAAATGAAAAATAACTGTTGTGTGAAAAAAAAAAACAAGCTGTGGATAATTTATTAAGCAATATTAAACACACTGTTCATATTGATGTCTTTTCAAATAAAATGTAATGTTAGTATTGGTACAATAAAATGGTTAAGATCTGTGATTGTTACCTTATTTGCAAAAATTAACATTCATGACCACTTTTTAAAATTCAGTATATTAAAAAGTCATACAATAGTAATGCTTGTAGTCATCATTAAATGGTTGTTTTTAATGAAAAGTACAAGCAATGCTATCATACAGTAATTAATATAATGCACAGGGAATAATGTAAACATTTTAATGAATCACTAATTTTACACAATCTTTTAAAGAGGTTAGTCACTGACACATGATGCCTCATAAATTTCAGTAAGTTATGAACGACAGAACTTCTGAAAGTTTGATATTGTTTAATTAATTTTCCAGTTTCTTTTTGCATCGGTGCTGATATTTTTCGTTTTTTTTTTTTTTTTGCTCCCATTACTGATATTTCTGCATTAGTCATCAGTTCTATTCTGTTCTTTTAATAATCAGGACAGCTAATGGGCAGATGGGTGGGAAGCACCCTAAGTGGTCATAGATAAAATATTCTGCTCTCCTTAGAGAGAGGACAGGCAGAGGATGTGTGGTAAGGGTCAGAGATCTCATTTATTTATTAATTTAGCTACACTTTGTTGACCGGGTTAATCCCATTAGGCCAATGGCCTCTTTTCAAGGGAAACCTGAGGTGGTATTCATACTGACTGGAGTGTGTTATAAAAAACTGGTCTGACAGATGTCTAGCTTTGAAAGAAAATAAAACATTTTTAGAGTGGCAGTCAGATGTACGAAAAGTGGAAAAAATAAAGTATAAAACAATGTGTATGGCTACGTTAAAGGATTTAGAAAGGAATGATATAAAAAATAATCTTGCTAAACTAGCCAGTTCCTATAACAATATTGCCAGATTTGCCACTGGGAACCCATTTAGAGCTCACCACTGTCTGAGCCTACAGCAGCTAGACTGGCACAAATTAAAAAAACATCTTAATACTTTCCTAACTTACCATTGTCCATAGGATTTTCTACCAACCTAACACCACACCTATACTTTCTAACCTTATTACCCCCTATACAAACCTAAATTCCTTACGCTCTTCCATCAAGCTACTGGCTACCATAAGCAAGTCCAGTAACTTGGCGGTGACTCCTTGTTTTCTAATACTGCTGGATAATATTGGAACCTGTTACCATCAGATTTAACTTTACTTCCCTCCTTTCCACTCTTTAAACAAAGTCTCAAGAAACATCTTAAAACAAAATGGTTATGTCCTTGCTGCTACCCTGACTAATTCTCTGCTTTAGCTATTGCCCTATCTCTTTACTGCCTCCCACCACCATTTAATACTTTTTCCCCTTGGGAAGTAATAACTGTCTTAAATTATTCTTACAACTAGGAACTGAGATGAATGAAATTGTGTTCGTATTGTAAGCTAATTTACATGTCTTTATGAATGCGTGTCTTATCCTTTTAGGTATTAGTTTCATAAAAAGGATTATCTCTTTAGCTAATGCTCTCTGATTATTTTAACATAATTTCATTTATATTAATGTAGAAAATTCTTTATGTTGTGTTGCTCAAATAAGAATGAATTCTTTTTAACTAGCAAATACTCTGTTATTTTTAACATAATTTTCTTTCATATTTGTAATGTGAATTTTTTTTATGTTACTTTTGGAGCTTTTCTCCCTGGGCCTCTGCTGAAAATGGAAATTTATCCAGTTGGACTAGCCTGGTTAACAAATGTAAAATAAAAATAAAATAAATAAAATTATAGAAAATATCATGTGATAGAATGGAGAATTTATGAAAAGAATCCAGACAAAAATGAAGAATTATTATATAAGCAAAGATTTTATTTCCAAGGTAAAAAAGAAGTGGTATTAGCTTATTTAAGTAGCATAGATAAAGAGAATTTTGATGTAATGAAAGAAATGAAAGGTGATAGAAGAAAGATAAGAATATTCAAGAATAAATGATGCATATCATAAAAAAATATGTAAAGAAAATGTTTCAAGAGGCAAAGAAAGTATAAAAAAAGAATGACGTTAACTTCACAGAACAAGAAAATAAAAACCTGGAAAACAAGATTTCCTTATATGACTTAGATAAGGCACTTGGACAAATTAATTTACTGTCAGTTTCAGGATCAGATGGAATAGGATCTTCTTCTTCTTTCGGCTTTTTCCCGGTTACGGGTTGCCACAGCGGATCATCTGTCTGCTCATGATTGGCAGTGGAGTTTTCACGGTGTCGAGTTGCCAGCCCGGCACCCTACCTTCCACAGAAGGCATGCACACACTCACACCTGGGGCCAATTTAGAGTGTCCAATCCACCTACAGCATGTCTTTTGGGATGTGGGAGGAAACCGGAGCACCCGGAGGAAACTCACGCAACCACAGGGAGGACATGCAGACTCCACACAGAAGGCACCCCAGCCGAGGATCGAACCAGAGAACCTCTTGCTGTGAGGTGGCAACGCTAACCGCTGCACCACCACGGCTGCCCCTATCAGATGGAATAGGATACCAGTTTTATAAGAATTTGATGGACTGACAGAAAGAAATAGTTCTTAAAAGTTATGAATGAGTGGTTAAATGAAGATTTTATGTGTAAAGATTTATGCAGTGGTGTGCTTAAATTTGTATGGAAAAAGAAAGATAAAATAAAATTGGAGACCTATAGTACTGAACAAACAATATTATTAGATTTGTATTAAAATGATTCAGAAGAGAATGGAAAGTAAAATTAAATTGTGGAAGATAGCATGTATAGTTTAAAGGGAAAAGAATATCGGGAATTATTATTCATAATAAGTGAAATTGTGCATGATATTATAAACAGGACTGATGAGACCAAGATCATGACGAGATTTAAATAAAGCTTTAGATAAAGTAAAACATGAACTTTTGTGGACAATTATGGAAGAGTATAATTAAAAAAAAAAATAAAAATGTATGCTGCTCTGCAATTAATAAAAATAAAGTACGAACTTTTGTGAATGGATGGTTAAGCAAAGAAATAGACAAGAATGGCATATATCAGGGTTGTGCTAGGAATAGTATATTATTTGCATTAGTTATGAAGTATTAGAGATGTAAAATTGTACATGAAAGGTGCATACATAATTACTAATGAAAGGATAAAAATAGCAGTCATGTTTACTTGTGGAGATGATATTATATTGATTACGAGAAACAAAGTCTGGATGAAAAAAGTTATATGTTTTATATATATATATATATATATATATATATATATATAAGTAGATATGACTTTGGCAATTAAGAGATGCATTATCATGTCAGTTAATTCTGAAAAGTACTGAAAGAACTGTTTTCAATACTGACTGTACAAGAGGGTGCTTTGATGGATTAACAAGAGGTTTAAGGTATCACACAGTGGAAAGTCTAGCTTTGCTAGATTTTTCTTTTTCTGTTTTTTTAACCAATTGTTTTTTCTGTGTGACCTTTTTACTCATTGTTTTAGTTTGTTAGTTGAGAAATTTTTGTAGACACCCTAATGTTTATGGATATCAGTTGGTTATGACAATCCTGTGTTTCCAAAAGTCAAACATTCCTCTAATGCTGTGCTGATTATGCCATAAGAGGCCAAACACGCATGTCTACAGCTAGAGGGTTTGGCTTTATTGGCCTGAAATTGTTCATAAATAGACTTAAAAGTATAAGTAAAAGAAAAAGTCACGGACATTCAGAATTGCCATTTAGCTGAAACACATGATATCCTTAAAGGGTAATTTGCATATATCCCATGTTGCCTCTGATACAAGAGGTTTAAGGTATCACACAGTGGAAAGTCTAGCTTTGCTCTATTTTGCTTCTTGTACTTTTCAGAATTAAAAATACCAGTTCCATGGATCCTGAAAATTTCTCTGGATGAGAAGCACTATGTCCCACACATCAAAATCCTTCTATCAAGTCTTCAGCCTGACTCACACCACTGATTAGATCCTTCTTGTCTCCTGAAGCTGTATAGTAGTGCCCTTGCATATAGGTGGTCCTGGTGCTGACCCTGAGAACTGTAGGTTTATTAGCCTCAGTAATATTATTTGCAAGTTTATGGAAGGTATTACAGCTGAACAAGCAAACAGTAGTGTAGTAGACCATATATCACTAGATACACATCTGTCCAGCTTTAGGCAGATCATGTCTGCTCATCCTGGTTGAGGTCTTTGAAAGTGTTACTAAAGCAGTACATAAATGGGTGTATACAGTCCACACTGCCTACCTAGATCTTGCCAAAGCCTTCAACTCTGTCTCCCATGCTGAGTTTCTTGACATAGCCTACCCATTCAACAGTAATCCATACATCATTTCATAGATGACTAGCTGCCTGATAGAACCCTTGATGATAAGGTATGAATATTTGATTTAGATAGAAGAGTGTCACCAGCAGTGTCATAAAGGGAATTTGTCTTTGGTTCCCCCTCCTCCTTTTAAATATATTTCTTTGACATGAAAACTGATATCAAGGGACTAGAGCTAACCAAGTTTGGTGATGACTGCAAATAGGGACTGTTATCAAATCCCATTCTGATACTCCAGTTCTCTATCAAGGTCTGGACCAAACAAATGCTTCATGTGGTAATCAAGGGCTTCCCCTCAGTGCTAAGAAATGTAGTATAATTTCCTCTACTAAATCCACTATCACCACTATAAACCACATTGATAAAAGTTCCACTTAAATCTGACCCACTCATAAGAGAAGAACACATCTATGTTGATAAACTCTCCGTTGATGACCATATCTCTTCCAATGTTGGCATGTACCTCACTAAGCACCTGAACTGACTGGAAATATCTGTTTCCTCACAAAAAAAAAAAAAAAAGATTTCCAGTCTTAGTACCCTCAGCGACTTTGATAAACTGAAAGCCTTATCCCTTTCACTAGTCTCTTATAGGGTCCAAAGGAGTAATCTCCATTTAGCTTTCCATGCTGTGAATAACCTTGCACTTTTCAAATTCCTTCACCTAAACCTAAACAGAACCAGTGGTGAAGCATAGCCTTCTGTGGAGACCTAAATCAAAACTGCCACATTAACAATAGAAGCTGACTTGACAAGTACATAACCCAGTGTATCCCCCATCTCTGGTACAGGCTCCCTTTACATATCAAGCAGAGTACATTCCTTGGCAACCATTTTAAAGCAGTCTAGATGACTGGATGGGTGATTGCAGTTTGTCACCTTGCATGTATGGGGATGATGTACTTAATGGGGACACTATTAATCCCCCAGTAATATGGCTGATATGGTTGAGCTTCTTGATGACTACTTTAACCTTACGTTTAGAAATAACTCCTGAACATGATCCTTTTTCCTCCTCCTTCCCCAAGCAAATTAAGTTGGCAATCTGATGTTCATTGTTTGCTTCACCAGTTAGCCATGCAGCTACTCAGACATTAGTTGTTATAGAGCATTTATCCTGCATCATTGATGTGCAAGGAGAAAGGTAAAGGAGAATTTTTGACTTTGCAACAACCCATAAAATATAATAAACTTTTAGTGACCAGCTCCTGGCATAGAAACAAGGGATCTGATCATGCCACAGGCGTCCCAGGTCCAAAAAGGAACCCAGCACATCAGTAAATCCAATTGAGAGGGAGAAGGAAAGATGAAGACCCTTGTCTCCTTTTTTACTTTGTGAGAATATATGAGGTTGCTTACATTATCTCTGATGATCAGGTAATGTAGGACCAATAAGGCGCTTGCCTCAGTTCACACAAGTGCATTAGGTGCAGTCATACAAAGCGAAAGTTGGGCTTTGCTAGAGTGATGGGAACTATGTGGACTTTACATGCTTACTAACATGTTGCTATCAAGGGGTATTTGAAGGGCACAGGATGATGGATGGAGAGGTCAGAATTTTATTTGTGGGAGGTATTGTGCTGACTGCTAGAAAAATATTTTAAAAAAGCAACAATCTTCTGCTACTGTATAGAGCCTTTATCCCCTGCATTGCTAACCATGCTATAAGTTCCTGAGTCACTGGTATTAAAATGCTCAAATTTTACAGCATCTCTGAGTACTGAATGGTAGACTGTGTGTAGTCATGTTTCAGTGATCACTTTTCTGTTTTTCCTCTGTTAGCTATAATTTATTTTAACACTGACATGATAATGTATCCTTTATTTGTCTATTTTTCATAAAATGATTCTGAGGGTTTCAATTGTTCAATGACTGTGGGGCTCAGATGTTTGTCTAGTAAATGAGTTAATGTTATTAGCTGTTTTTTTATAGCATGCTTGAGGAGTCCTAGCTGTAAAAGCAAAAATTGTTTGAAGTATAATCCACACATTTAGATCTGTGCAGTGCCATAGTTTTTAAAGGCACTGGTTATTTCTCCATTGCTGGCAAAATGTGAAATGTGTTAGGAAAAAGGCACAGATTATCTCTTAACGTTGATGATGTTTAGCAGGTCATAGCACAAAATTTTCCTCTACTCTCAGCCATGTCCAGTACTTTTATTTCTCAAGAAAGAAATATATTCATTTCTGCTGTAGCGCTTCCTAAAGCTTGTGCTACAGCAAATTGCAGCATATTAGCCTAGTAATTAAATTTTAACCATCTCCAGGGCTCTTTTATGTTGGTTTGAAAACACATTTGGTTACTTTTTTCTTCCTAATGATCTTGCTTTTCTGTTGTTAGAATATCCAGTAACCACACATCAAGGCCTCCCCTAGACAGGCTTTGAAAACTTCACTATTATGATTAATTACAGAAAATTACTATATTTATTCATAAGAGAGAAGAGTTAAGTCATGTCTTTAACATGCTTGCTGTTGTCTGTATGTGAGGAAGACTCAAGCACACTAAGGGTCTGAGATTAGAACACACTCAATTCAGTCAGTAAAAACGTATTTGTAATATATGGTATGTAAGGGCTGTGGCTCTAATGCTGGTACATGTTGTGGACAAGCAGCAATCAGTAATACAAGCACAGTACTGCTCATGAGATTTAATATAACCTGTATCCTTCCAGAAATGTAAGTAAATATGCACTGCTACCAGACAGTAGTATAATGAATTACCCCCCCACACACACACACACACACACACACACACACACACACACACACACACACACACACACACACACACACACACACACACACCTGCATAACTTTGACTATCATTTGATAGAGCTGTATGGGAAATTGAAGCAAACTGTAGGTTTGCTGGGTCTTAAAAGATTTTATTAAATGGTATGTCTGTGTAACCTTTGCCCTTACATTTGGGATGATTGCAGAAATGAAAGAACTTCAAAGAATAAGAAAATCCACTACCACCACCACCACCCCCCAACTGCTCACCTGAGGCTTTATGTCATTCAAATCTTTAATGGGTGTTGTTTTACACATATACACCTGAACTCTTGCAACAAGCCTGGACTGCTTGAAAGGCCATCATTTATTTATTATTATTTTTTATTTTACATTTGTTAACCGGGGGTGTCTGACTGAGCCAAAAAGGCCCTTTTTCAGCAGAGGCCTGGGAAGAAAAGCTCCACATAGAAAAATTACAGATACATTTAGTTATTTAGACATGATTAGTATACACACAGAATTACAAAATACATGTTTTTACAGTGGTATGCAGCACATCAACAGTTACAGTGGAGAGAAGAAACAAAAAAATATTAATTTAAAAATAAAGTTAATTAATAGATTTGTGGTGTACAGCTGAAATTTGGAACATGGGTAGAATACATACATAGTACACAGGTACAGTACATACATTGTAGATTAGCCAGTGTTTGTGAGTAAGATTGAAAACCATTATCAAGTACTCTAGGTTTAGTATGTGTACCTTATCCGCTTTCACTCGCCTGGGGAGTCTTTAACTACTTAATTTAATTATTAAATATTATTTTAATTACATATTTTAATATTAATAATATATATATATATATATATATATATATATATATATATATGCATATATCTATATATATATATATCTATATATATATATATATATATATATATATATAATAAATATTTAATTTAACTATTCTGTCACTCATTGAGAGTTAGGGTTGTAAATCTTCTGCAAGGAACCTTTAAAAAATAAACCTTTGCTTAAGTCCACAGAGAGGGAACCCTTAGTGCCTGCAGTTAGAGCAGTTATAAAATCACAACTCAAACCAAGCATGCTTTTTCAAAATGATTTTGATAGATTTTTTGCCAATAATACACAATTATACATCCAGAACATAATAGCTTAAAACAGTTTACCAAAGTAGCCATGATTTACAGAGTCTCCCATAAGATTTTGCATGTCAGAACTGTTTAATAACCAGAGAACAGACAATAGTATACACATTCCCCCCATACACATTATCAAATGTCATCTGAGGCAGTTATAAAATGTCACTGTTTCCCTTTGATACATAATCTCTGACAAATAAAAGTCCCATTTTATTAGTATTTGTTTATTTATTGCTTTAGCTTACTGGGAAAATCCAACTGGGCAGAGGACCCATTTTCAGTGAAGGCCTGGGGAGAAAGGCCCCATTACATGATTTATGAACACAATGAAAGATAAAATCGCAGTGCAATGTATGTACATAATAAACAGCCAAAAATACAAATATACAAAAAATAATAAAATCACAAATGCAGTATGCACACTTAGGAAAAAGACAATAATACTGGTTAATATGTTCAACAATTTTCCATAGTGAGTGAGACAAACATCTCAAAATCAATATAAGTAAATGTAAGAGTAGGATACAGTCAAGCGAGATTTGATATTGTCCAAAGTTTACCTGACTGTTTCTATTTGTTCAGTACAATAAAAGACTGAGTGATAGCTTAGGTTATACAGGACCGGTCTTTGGTCAACTGGTGCTCTAGGCAAAATGTCTCCACAGTGCCCCCCAACACAACCCGATGCCCCCATCCTGGTCTATTTACACCATCCATGTTACTGGAAAAGCGGCATTGCTAGAGCGGCGCCTAGTTGGCCTATGCCTAAGGCCGGCTATGAGGTTGTAGAATTATTGAGGGATAGTAAGACTTAAGTCGAATCTGGACATAAGAGGGATAAATATGACTATGGGAAAGTAGTTGCTGAGGTAGATAGTCACCAGGAGGGGGGGGGGGGTTGTTGGGGAAATTAGAAAAGGAGAGATGACCACTAACTGGTACTCCATGATGCGTCAAGTCTCAGCTCTGTATATCCTAATGCCTTCATCTTCTTACCTCTACCCCTTTTCTATAAGCAACGTCTTTGCACCCCCTCTCCTAATCTTCCCTCATTTTATTCTCATGGATGCCACATTATTGCCTGTTTAGGATTTTATTACGTCTCTCACGCTTCCTACCATTACAAGGTATTGTCACAGCACCTCCTTCATCTCCTTCCTGCCTTTTATTAGTTAACAGACCATAACCCTCCCCCCCTCCCCATTCAGGCACTGCCTTAAATTATCAAGTGGTAATGGTATTCTGGCCTTGCATTCCTCATAGCCACCTCCCTTATGCATCACAAGTCAAGCTTTGAATATTATATATGCATATATATATTTTTAACACTGGTTCTAGTAACAGCACGGCTTCAGAGCATATGCAGCAAAACTGCTGAGGTGCTCACCATAGCCATATGTGAAGGGACTGTTACTGACTGACTGGTTGGGAAGAAAATGTGTTTCTTGCCATTTATGAATTCTGAACGTATCAGAGTGGTAATAGCAGAGGTTAACTAACTGGACCAGAGAGTAAGAGAACAAAGGGAGTTAGAAAAACAGAAGGATCACTGGACCACTAGAAAAGTGTTCTGTCCATAAATGAAGCAATGAGGACTGGGAAGTTGGGGGGGGTGTCGTGTAGTAACACAGAAAGTATGGGGTTTCAGAGGTAAGTGAGGATCTGATAAACTATGTGCCATACTTTATAGACATTAAAATGGGGCTGGAGCAATCAGGGAGTGCAAAACTTCTTTTGGAAGACCATGACATTTTCAAGCAATGTTTAGGATCTTAGGAGCTAGAGCGCTTTCCTGGAAGATAGAGTGGTGGAAAGATAGTGTAATGAGGAGTGCCCTTGCCTCAAGTAATTTTTGTGACACCATTTTATACCCGTTTGTTGCTGAGCTTATTTACATTTTCTGATTTGTGTTGAAAAATGAAGAATTCTCTCTTTAAATTCATATTGCACTTTCTAAGTTTGCATCGTTTGCTGGATTACTCAGATGTTCAGTGGATCATATGTGCTCATGACACTTTTGTATAATCAAACTGTGCCTTGCAGCAGAAGGCCTTTTTATCACTTTGAGATGCATAGAAAATTGATTTCCCTCACAAATAAATGGTTTGAGGTATCCCATACTAGATATGTGCTTCTACTCCTGTTGCTGCATTTTATTTTATTTAAATTTATGGACCAGGGTAGAACACTAATCTGTGGAAGGACCTATGTCAGGCTCGGGCTGAGTACAGAAGGAGAAAATAACACACACAAGGAAAACAGTGACACGTGTAACTTCTGAAAGTGACAACACAGCATATTCTGTTACAGGAGACACTAGAGTAAAGTACAAATATGGTTGTGATCATCGTACATTATTTTTGTTGTGTCTTTCGGCTTTTCCCGGTTAGGGGTCGTCACAGCGGAACGCCGGTCCGCTAATGATTGGTAGTTGATTTGTACGTGCCGAGTTACTAGCCCTGACGCACAACCTTCAACGAAGGTACGCCCATTCACACATGTCTCCATGCAGAAGACGCTCATACATTATTACATTGCATATTTACATTGTTTAGTGAACTTTATTTATTGACTAATGAACCATCCTTGTGAATTAGCGTTTGTTAGTTATGAAGGTATTACTATTGTGTATTGTTTGAGAAGAAAGGTACTGTTATTTACCACTGTAGGTTGATAAAACTGTGGCTTCTACATTCAATTAGCCAGATTGTTTGAGCGTACTATCAGTGAAAGATGCTAATTTTAATTTATTTTATTTATTTATTTATTTTACATTTGTTTACCGGGAAAGTCCAACTGGACACAGGTCCATTTTCAGCGGAGGCCCGGGGAGAAAAGCTCCACATTACAATATATTACATGAGAGTAAAATGAAGTAGAACATACATCCATATGGCGTATATACACATCAGGACAACATACTGGTGATTAACAAACATACATATAGCATATATACACACAACAGGACATCATGCTAGTGATTAACATTTCTTACAGTTGACAATCAGAGGTACATTTTTTTTCTTTTGCAGTTATAAGTTTTTTAAGGTAAATGCATACGGGTTTGGAAGCTTTCAGGGGAGAAACTGTTTATACATAGCTGTACCTTGACAAATTCTCTTGGTATGGATTAGCCTGGTGAGTGGCATGAGCATAGCCAGTTACTTAGATAGTGGGTTTTCAGGAGTTTTTTTAATTGACTAAAGGAGGTGGTGGAAGTTATTTGGCTTGGTAGTGTGTTCCAGATTTTGGCAATGGTGTTGGCAAAGAGGGACTTACTAGCTTTGCTTTTATGTTTGATAACAGTTATAAGGTTCTGGTTACTAGATCTTAAGGCTCTAGAGGGAATGTGGGGCTGAATTAGGTGCTGAAGTGCTGGAGTTATCTCAGGAAGGTAGTAGAGTTTGTGCGCTATAGAGAGCTGATTGAGTAGAAGTATATGAGGCAACTCAAGTCAGTTGAGTTGCTTAAAGGATATAATATATATGTAATATTTAACATTTTATACTTGGCTTACTCAACAGAGGCAGGTACCTGGTGTGTCTGGGTCTCTAGCCCTATCTAGAGTGGTGCAGTGCAGCCATGACAGGAAGAAGGATGTGGGAATTGGAAAATTCTGCCAGCATTCCCAGGGAATTGTGTGTGGGGGAAGTGTAAACATAAGAATTTGTTTGCATAACAATTACCATTAGTAAAAAGCACCGGAAAGCACTGTGTTTCACACAGTGTGTGTGTGTGTGTGTGTGTGTGTGTGTGTGTGTGTGTGTGTGTGTGTGTGTGTGTGTGTGTGTGTGTGTGTGTGTGTGTGTGTGTGTGTGTGTGAGAGAGAGAGAGATAGGAAGGGAGGCTAGGGTGCTAGGCCATATATTCAGCTTTCTGAGTGATCAGTGTATGGCCTTATTCTGGGTGTGGAATGCATTCCTTTTGTACTCATGGAGACAGGTTGTATTTGGTGAACTGGTTATTGAATCAGAATTGTGTGCATTTCTCTTTACTTTATCCTGTTGAGTACTAGTGATTTGAGTGAAGACACCATTCCTCTGGTGGATAGCTAACGTATTTGAGACAGCGCAAAGGAATTAGCAGCCATAGCCCCTATCCCTCAAATATGCAGGTAGCACACTGGTTGGTGGGCATCCTGTAACAGCTGATGGCAATGGTATCAAATGCAACATTTGGGTTGGGAGTGGTTGGATTTAAACCAACATCCTGTGCCAGACATCTGTCACATAGCACAAGAAAAATAGTGTTCTTTCCTTCTTTAGCCAAGCCCCTCAAATTTCTAAGAACGTGCAACTAAATGGATTTAGCAAACGTGAAACAAAAGCAGTATAAAAATCATAATAAATGTAATGTCTACATACATACAGTTACGGTCTCACGCACTGCGATAAAACTACACTAGCAGTTGTCTTCAAAGTGAAGCCTTAAACTGCTGAGTGTACGTTTTTTGTTAAGAACAAACTACACATACAGCTGCCCAGCTATCCTCCACAGATTCATACACAATTATGTAGCAAGCAAGCAAACAGTTTAAACCCAGTCTGCACTAAAACTAGTTTGCTGTTCTGCTGGATTCTGCCCACTCAAAGGCTCTGGAAAGTAAAACATGCGAGCTGAACTTTGCACATGAGCAAAACTAACGTAACAATCAGGATGAATGCAGTGACTACGTACTTGCCACCTACTGACTAGGAGAATATCAGGCTACTAGTTCTGTGTTGCAAATTACTGGGGGTTTTTTTGTTTTTTTTTGTTTTTTTCTGCAGCAAGGCATGAGTTTACTTCGGTAGTCTTTCTTTTACAATCCTTCTCTTGGCAGTGCAGTCACCCGCCTAAAAGTAGAGGCATCTTTTATCCTTCTTATTCTTTGAATTATGCAAGTAGTTATAATTGAGCTTAAGTGAATGGTGAATCAGTTGTTTACTGTTTCCATAATCAAGACTTAAGACAGCCAGTGCTAATTTAACCTTTATTCACAGGTTTACAAAACTTCAACTTTCCAAACCAGCAGCACGCATTGCGACTAAAAATGTATAAGTATTCGATAAATGACCTCCCACTCTGCTGCTTCTGTGGTAGTTTTTAACAACGTGCCTGTCAGATATGTATTTACCCCAATAAGTGACAGCATATAGTAAGTAACAGTGTAACAAATTAGTGTTTCCCTTTACAGGAGACTTGCCCATGTGGTATTCATGTAAAATCTAGTTTCCTACAAGGGAAGGGCTGCCCATCCATATTATATAATTGTTTGCTACGTCTGAGTTACATTATGTTGCTCTGGTGCATGTTATGGTGCAACCAAATACTATACAGCTTAGTTTGTATAGAGAAGCTGCAGGATGGAGGGGGGTGTGATATGGGGGAGGGGCAATGGTGCAACAGGTCCCTTCCCTGCTACCTGATCTACCAGTGATGATCTGCACAAGGTACACAGCAAGAAAGGGGCCTTTATGGTACAGAGTCCCCACTGCCATGCTATCCTCCATAACAATGCAGCATGCAGCTGTCCCTACACTTTGATTTGCTACTTTTAAGAATCACTGAAAACTTCAGTACGATATAGTGAAACTCTTATTTGCATTCTTGTATACAGTATTGTGTTTTGTAGCACAAGTCATTGTAAATCCCTCTGCCAGTTTGTGCTGTGTAATATTTCGCATTGCACTTGTATATCTCATAGTCTCATTTCCAGTACTGTTATTATGCAAATCACTGTAAAGGGCTTATTTTAATTTTACAGTCATAAATCATATCCATGATCTCCAGTATAGATATTGATGCCCAGCTCCTCTGCTTTGGTTACATTTTTAAATCTGCTTGCTCTGTTCCCATGCTTAGCTCTGTCCTAATTACTATGCTACAGGTGATTTCAGATTTGATTTATTACTACCAATACAGGAGAAATGTGACAGTGATAGATATCCATATCTGGAACAGCAGAGTTTTTTTTTCCGCAGTACCTAATCAATGCTTTCATTTGTTTTTGTGATGGTGTTTTCATTTGTTTTCGTGATGGTGTTTTAGAGAACATAACTACTGCATCATAACAACAGAATGTCTTCACACGCACATACTGCACAGACAGCCATATATTTTCAAAAGGTTGCATTTGAGAGAAATGGCTGTAGAAGAAACTGGCACTATAATGATTTTAAAAGAATATACAATAGTTAGCATAGTTAGTATGGTAATATCTTTTCAAGGGTAGTTTTGTGTGTGCATGCGTGTATGTGTGTGTCATTATTTTTCCTTTTTTAATTGTAATGTTATGCAAGTATGACAGAATCACAAGCATTATAGGTACATAGCTAACTACTGGGCTGTTGATCCATGAGGGTCTTCAGAAGCCTTGCCATACATTCCAATAAAGTTCTTAGCCTTTACATTTTAAGCACAAATAACCCAGAGATGAGAAGAACATTTACATTTTGCAGCTATCCACAAGGGACAAGGGTTCTAAACCAGGGTTGAACTTGCATTTTCCCATCCATTTGTCCAGATTACATTTGAATAGTGTAAGAAAAGTACTTTGCTTTATGTGGAGAGGAAGATGATTCCAAAGAAGTGGTATCTGTGTTATACATATCTACCCCTCCAACATGTTCTATTTATGTTGCTAAACAGCTTTAGATCTCTTGAGAATGTGGTTTTGCCCCCCCCCCCCCGTCTTGTGAATGTACAGCAAGTTTGACAGGATAGGGTTAGTTGAGGTTCTATATAGCAGACAGAAATTAGCCACCAGTAGCTTGTATGACACTGGGAAGATAAACTAGGCTTTGAGATGTTCCATATAGTTTTTTATGTAGATGCTTTACTACTGCATAGTCAGAATTGTCAGTCCATCAATATTATATAATTCTTACTGGAATACTTCCCTGCCCCTCATATAAATTAACACAGCCAACAGTTGCGTGCAGTGGAACAACAACGAACACACAAAATAAAATCCACCAATATGCTGTCAAACCTCTGTGTCTTGGGATAACCCACACAACTGCTCAAATCGAACCAGCTGTGCCAGCAAGATAAGACCATTTGAATAACGTTGAAATAAGTCCAAAAATTTGAATAAATCCAAAAGTTGTATAGCTAAAAATGTTTTAATAGATCCAACAGTTAAAGTAAATCCAAAAGTTGTGTTAAGCGCTTTCACTTGTACTACAACAAGCTTCATCAGAACACTGAAAGTGAACCTAATAATCATTTAAATAGCTTTTTGGGCGCCAATACACCCATCAAATTTAAAGACATACAAACTTAAAAACATACAGACTATATTACAAGCACATAACAAATACTTGCAATAATTGTTATAATTAATAAATATGTTACTAATTAATACAATATTATCAAAATATGATATAATAAATAATAACAATGTCACTAAAACAATGCCACAATAAAATATTATATACATATCATTTCAAGGCCAAAAGTGGCTTAATAGATATGGAATCATTCAAGCCAGGTGGAGTAGCAGCATCTGTAAATATTTACCACCAAAGTTCTTTATATGATAGTATTCCCTTAAAATCTCCCCCTCTTTGATCGATTGGCACACTATCAACTATAGCAAAGTTAAAAAAATGACTATCACCATATTCTTTTATGTGTCTATATAAGGCGTTCTTTTCATCTTTTTTCCTAATGCTATAAAGATGGGAATAAATACGTCTGTTGAATTTCCTTTCGGTCTTGCCTATATAAAACCCGGGGCAGGTCATACATATAGCTATATATATGACCATTTTAGTTTGACAGTTTCCTCTATAGAACTTAATCTTAGTGCGATTGAAATTATCTAAAACTAAATTATCCCCCTGGAATATAGTATAACATTGATTACAAGTACCACATTTAGATGTATTCTTGTTATTAAAAGTCTTACAAATGAAACCTCTCTCTAAAATGTGTTTAATATTACTTCCTATTTTGTTAACAAATCGAGGACCTCGATAATTTAGTTTTAGATAATTTCAATCACACTAAGATTAAGTTCTATAGAGGAAACTGTCAAACTAAAATTGTCATATATATAGCTATATGTATGACTTGTAGAAAAAAAAAAAAAACTGCCCCAAAGGGTTTTATATAGGCTGTCCAAGACCAAAATCAAAGGAAATTCAACAGACGTATTTATTCCCATCTTTATAGCATTAGGAAAAAAGATGAAAAGAACACCTTATATAGACACATAAAAGAATATGGTGATAGTCATTTTTTTAACTTTGCTATAGTTGATAGTGTGCCAATCGATCAAAGAGGGGGAGATTTTAAGGGAATACTATCATATAAAGAACTTTGGTGGCAAATATTTACAGATGCTTCTACTCCACCTGGCTTGAATGATTCCATATCGATTAAGCCACTTTTGGCCTTAAAATGATATGTATATAATATTTTATTGTGGCATTGTTTTAGTGACATTGTTATTATATCATATTTTGATAATATTGTATTAATTAGTAACCTATTTATTAATTATAACAATTATTGCAAGTATTTGTTATGTGCTTGTAATATAGTCTGCATGCTTTTAAGTTTGTATGTCTTTAAATTTGATGGGTGTATTGGCTCCAAAAAAGCTATTTAAATGATTATTAGGTTCACTTTCAGTGTTCTGATGAAGCTTGTTGTAGTACAAGTGAAAGCGCTTAACACAACTTTTGGATTTACTTTAACTGTTGGATCTATTAAAACGTTTTTACCTATACAACTTTTGGATTTATTCAAATTTTTGGACTTATTTCAACGTTATTCAAACGGTCTTATCTTGCTGGCGCAGCTGTTTCGATTTGAGCAGTTGTGTGGATTATCCCAAGACACAGAGGTTTAACAGCGTATTGGTGGATTTTATTTTGTGTGTTCATATAAATTAAGGGTGCTTCATTGCTAGTCTTGCAATAACGTTGTCTTTCTCAGTTTGTTTGTTTTAATGCTAATTACTGTTATCAAACTTGTCTTCACTATTTTGCTTGTGTGTTGTCTGTGGCTGCATTACATGCATTTTTTTCCTTTAGTATATTAAAAATCATGCAGTGGTGGTGCTGCGGTAGCGTTGTCGTCTCACAGTAAGATGCTGTCCGGTTCGATTCTCAGCTAGAGCGTCATCTGCATGGAGACATGCGTGAATGGGCATACCTTCGTTGAAGGTTGTGCGTCAGGCCTGACAAGCCGGTACATAAAAATCAACTGTCAATCATTAGCGGACCGGAGTTCTGCTGTGGCGACCCCTAACCGGAAAAAGCCAAAAGACACAAACAAGTATATTAAAAATCATGGCTGAAAATAGCCATATTGGTCTGGTCTAATTATAAATTAAATAAAGTAGTATATCCAGAATACATATATCTGCCAGAAGTACAGCATTTGATCTGATTACGTTTGCATCATCTTATTATAAAGTTGCTATATCATTAATGGGACATCTTGCAACTGTTACATGCGACATAGCAGAGTGGTGTGGAAGCTTGAGCCTAGTGGATGATGTGCCTACCATAGTGTGCTACAGCAGCCAGTGGTTTCATTATCCTGGGTGTTTAAACCAAATGTTAGCAATGTTATTCGGGTCTATATTAGATGAACAAACTCTTAAAATGCCGAGTACGACATGCTCGACAACTTTTAAGCGAAAGTTCATCTAAATGAAACCCCATAATGTCGAAACAAAGAGTTTCGAAAACTTATAGTTGGTCACCCATCAGGAAGCCAATGGCTGACAGCTAAAATGTACTGTACACCATTAAACCCCCCCCCAAAAAAAAAACAAAAACAAATCAAAAAACAAATTAAGTGGGGGGGCTTTTCCCCCACACCCCCCAACGTGGGGGCTGTGCCCCCCTACTTAAATATACTAACTCCAAGATTGCACCACAGTGGAGGACTGTCATAACATTACACAGGGTGAATGATGAGACAGCACCACAGTGGAGGACTGCAAGAACACCTAGACAAGGTGAATGTTCTGACATCAGCCATTGGCTTCCTGACGGCTGGCCAACTATAACTTTTTGAAACTCCTTGTTTCAACACTCTTAGGTTTCGCTTAGATGAACGTTCACTTAAAACTGTCAAGTATGTTGTACTCAACATTTTAAGCGTTCGTTCATCTAATAGGGAACCTGTTACTCATATCAAGGAAGGATGCGGTTTGTCTTCTTAGAGACTGTTTCATCACAGATGATGGTATATCTGTGGTAAGACTGGGAGTTACACCTGCATGACAATAGAATGTGGTGGTTCTGGTCATTACAGAAGTCTTGCTATGAAGATAACTTGCTAGAATGTCATCTTGTTCCAACTTGATGTGACAGACTGTATTACTCTCTGCAGGATTTTGTTCATACAGGCCCTTTGGGACAGTGCTGGAATATCTGGGGAGTTGCATTCATTCTACAGTTCATGCCAAGACTGAATACAAGCATATCCCCTGCTTTTTGGCAAAACATTTTGGTGAGGCTGTTCCCTTTTCCTGAAGCAGACTTTAAAAAGCAAGCTGTAAGTACATTTAGTGATCACATTGTTTATGTGGTCATTCTGCTATGCCACTAGTTGTCCATGTGAAGGCAAGTGGGTAGATATTCAGTGGCCCTGATCATTTTCTTCTTTACCACACTATAAGCAATCTCCATGGTAGTTATTTTTAGTATAATTTGGCTCCTGTTGGCTCCCACTGATGCACCTTGTGACCTTATGTGTACAGAAGTTCAAGTCTTCCATCATGAAAGATTCTTTGTGGTTGTCATGTCAGTCAGAAGGATAAAAGAACATACAGATTGCTAGGAGGTAGTGTCCATTTATGTAGTCTTCTGCAGAGGGAGGATAACGCTTCATCCAAAAGGCAGTGACACCAGGATTTCACTTTAGCCATGTACCCCAGTTACCATTTTCAACTGATTGATTAGAGATTGCATAAATATGGAGACCACATTCTTAAACCACGTGTAACGATGAAAGAATGTGCAATATCGACTCTTTGTGAAATATATGGAAACCATATGTTACAGGCTGTTAGATCATAAGGTGACACAGGTGGGGGAAGGTCATATCAAATCCTAACTGCTTACTTATATAACTTCTGTCGTAGGATATCTGGCATGAAGTCTGCTCTAGGTTTATGCTGCCAAACATTGCATAGCTTCAGAGGCAGTTTCTGACGTGTCTTGAAAATTCGAGAACTGCTACTTTGGGAATTGGCACAAATATTTTGGCATGATGGTAACCATCATTTGTCATTACTTCTCTGGCTTTAATTTAAATGTGATTTTGGATGAGTTTGATTCTCCAGTCTGAATCTAAGTTCCTTAAATAGTTTTAAGATTATTCAACATAATATGAAACATTGTATGAAACACTGGAAATAAGAGTCTCTTGCAGAAATGGAAAATCTCACTTTCTTGAGGCTGATTATGTCTGACAGGTTTCTTTCGACATTGTTAACTTTACCAACACTCACTGGCTGTTTTCAAGCCCTTGTTCACAAAGCTGTGAATTTAGTAACCAAACTGTGACACTGGTGTGGTGCTTATTTAAATACAACAGGACTACGGAATTGGACAAATTATGCATCAAAAATATGGAATGCCACCTAAAGCACCTAATACAGCAGAGACCGACTTCCTAACATTATTATGGAGTGTAAATTGAATGCAGGTTTGTGGGTTGAGATCACCCTCTAGTGGATTTTTTGGAGTATTTGCAACCATTTTGAATGTTTTACTACATTCCCTACAATGCAAGCAAAATCTGTTCAGAGACTGACAAAATCTGATATTTCATAAGAAAAGGATTAAAACAAAATACGATAGCTTAAGCTTTTTTTTCCTGTTTTTATAGGAGCAGTATCATCTGTGAAATATACCTGTCCCTCCAAACTATTTTGGTGATGCTGCAGAAGCGGTTTAGATCCCTAGACTGAGTATTTCTGACTCCATTTGACTTGCTGATGTGCAGTAAATCCATCAGTAATGGGTCAGAGGATGCCTTGTATGCCAGACACAGGTCACCTCTTAGTAGTGTGTAGGATACGGGGTATAATGAGCGGACTTTGTGTCTGTCCATGGAGGACATGTTGTTTAAGCCTTGTATCCTTTTACGAAGGTACCTCTCTGGGTATTCTAGTTGTTGCATATGTAAGATTGCTGTTAAGCAAAATAACTCCAAAGCACAAAAACTCTTAGCACAACAACTTGGGCAACAGAATGTTGAAAGGGCTGTTGCCAAACTTACAGAGCCTATAAGAACAATAACCAGAGTAGAGGTATTAGAAATATTTTTGGAAATTTTATGAAAATTTGTATAAAGCAGAGGAATGTAAAAGTCAAGAAAGAGTACAAATGGAAGTATTCATGGAAGACTTAAGCATGCCAAGGTTAGAGGTAGATGAAGCTCAAGAATATGTTTACTCTGCAGGAGAGTCTCCAGGAATATAAGGTGGTCTTGTTGAAGTTTTGAAGCTAGGAGGGAAGAAAGTAATAAAGATCTGAAAGATTTTGTTTAACCATATTTTAAAAGAAGGGGAAGTACCAACATCCTGGAAGAAAGCTGTGGTGGCTGTATTATTAAAGACTCCAAAGATCCATCAGACCCAGCTTCATACAGGCCAATTTCAGTTTTAAACCATGATTATAAAGAGTCCGTATATAGTAGCTAAAAGAATTGTAAAGGTGTTGCCAAAATGTATAAATATGGGATCATTGTGGCTTTGTGAAGGGGAGGCAATTATTTGACAACATTAATAGAACAATGATGCTCCAGAAGTAGGTAGAATACAAGACAACACTGCTGTTGTTGGGTCTTGATGCAGAGAAGGCACTGGACAGGGTAAGCTTTCATCTTCTGGTTTCAGCTCACCTCTCCTTAACCATTCCTGCATCAAATTCTGATCAACATGAGGTTGTTCCAGGAGATCTCTGTACTTACCATAATATTTATACCTTTTCCAAATGTTTTACTTCTCATCTGATCCATCTCCTTACATTCTTTCTTTTGTTTTCATTTGGTCTCTGATTTGTGTCTACTTCTGGCTGGGATTCCATTTCCAGTTGACAGTGGAATGCTTTTACTAAACTATGTAGAGAAACTGTCTTAGGCTTCCTGTCCTTGTGTTTTAAAACTTTCACTGTGTGTGGATCTGATGAGGTCATCAGATACATATGTAGTCCCATGATTGCAGCTCTATACATGTAATCAGTTTTGAGGGGGCACATACCTGCTTCAGAGCATGGGATATATAAACTTGGTATACACTGATTTAGTTATCGGTTGATAAGTGTGAAACATTTTTCTTGTTTTCCTGTCCGATTGATCCAATACCTTTTAGCGCCTATCCGTCACATCAAAACTGTAAGTTGAAACATGAAGAGCAAATTGGTTTACACCTTGCACTTTATTCCTAAATGTCAATGCTGTTTTCAATATTAGTTTTAGTCTTCTGAAGTATTCTTTACTGAGTTTTCTTTACATTTGTTCATCTTTTATTGCCAATCCTTCAGCAATTCTCAAATATTTATACACTCCCCCACCTCAATTTTCTTTATATCACATTCCTATCCTAGACTTATATTTTCTAGGTATTGCAACTTTCCTGCTTTAAGCATTTATCAAGACTAAGTGACATTCTTATATCATCTGATAAAGTTTTAACCTCTTGCAGTTGTGCTTTCAACTCATCTGATGAGATTTGCAGTTTTAAGTAATCCACAAGACATAGATGAGAAGTCTTTAATTAATAAAAAACCAAGGTGCAATCCAGTAGCAATAAAGGCTTTCCTCCGTATCCTGGAACACAATAATTCCCTTGTGGTAAACAGTATTCCAAAAATCCAAACTGATGGTAAATCAAAGTTTATTGTAATAGAACTAATGAAACAAAATACTAAAAACAACCAGATTGAGTGCTTTCATCTCCAGTACGGAGACTTCATCAGAATCTACTTTAACAAGTACAACCTCCGTTTAAATACCGTATCCATTTAAACAAGTTGTTCAATTGATTGTTTTTAAATTCTTATTGGCTGGCCATTAATTAATACAAATTTTAACCATTGCTGGTATAATATGCAGACAATTTAAAAACATTTTGTTAAAAAAAATATATATATATATATATATATATATATATATATATATATATATATATATATATATGTATAACAAAAAGGAAACTGGCCCACAAATTCTAAAATCATAAATTATTTATATGTGAATTAATGTTAAGATATAAAATAAATACATAATAAATAATGCTCATATATAAAAAAAGTCATGTAAAATATCGATTTATGTATTAAATGTTAGAAAAGTATATATACAGTCTCTAAAAAATTAATAAGATGTATTAATTTGTTTTATATTCCTGTTAATATACATTCATTTGTGTTAAAAAATATATATGTTTATCCACCTAGTACAAATGTTTATAATTTAATATATGTATGTATGAAGTTGTGTGTATGTTTTGCCAGGGGGTTATAAAAAATAGTGACCCTAATGATGTCTTTTGGGGTCTTCTGCAAGAGTCTTAAGGGCAGGGTTAATGGAAATGTGGTCATTTAACCCATAATTCCCACATGAGTCTAACCTTAACTGCCAAATCATCTCTCTCTCTCTCTAAATTCTAATTTAGTTTCCCAGTCCCCACCTCTTTCCTGCAAAACTACCTCTTCAAGTATCCAAAATTTAAAATCCACATCACTGCATATTCGGGTGTGTCTGAATAGTGCATTATTGTCATTCTTTTTGATAATATCTCTCGTGTTCATATATATACGTGTCCTTAGGTTATGTTCTGCTTTTCCAATATAATATTTGCAACACTTCTTACAGTAACATAAATATACCACACCTTTAGTGTAGCAGCTGTAATATTTGTTTCCTGTCAATCTCATATTTATACTGAGAATATCTAAATCTTTTGTTCCTGCTATAAATGGGCATTGTGCACATCTACCACATTTAAATGTGCCATATTTAGTGCATGTTCCACCTATCGCTCTTGTAGCATTTTTCTTTCTCTCAAAGATATTTTTCAGATTCTTATTCTTTCTAAAAACATACCTAAGTGGTTGTTGGAACACATCTACTTTTGTAGGCATTTTGTTGAACATTTCCCAAGTGTCATTAATGCATTTTTTTAATCCATCCAACACCGTTAAAGTGCGTCAAAATCAAATAGGGCAACCTGTCTTCATTACCTTTATTACAACTTTTCCTTTTTTCTACACCAATAATGCCTGTATTGGTAAGTAGAGGTTTGTAAACTGTGTCCCATTTATCTAGTACAAGTTTTTTTGTTGGACTCAATCATGTCATCGGGGTATCCTCTCTACTTAAACATTTTTTGAAGTATCTCCATCTCATAAATTAAGTCTGTTCTGTCCAAGGTCATCCTGGCTGCTCTAACCATTTGGCCTTTTATTATATTCTTTTTGGAGTGGTAAGGATGGTCACTCATAAAGTGTAAATAAGAATTAGAGTAACAATCCTTCCTATAAATTCTGGATTTATATTTGTTGTTGACATGGTCTTTGGTAAGTTTCACATCAACGTAGTGTATTTCCTCTACACCCATTTCAAATGTAAATTTAAGGAATTCTGTACTATTGTTGATATAATCTATAAATTTAATAATTTCCTCTTCTGGTCCGTCCCATAAAATAAAAACATCATCCAAAATCTGTAATACCCAGTAATAAATTGATGGAACATAGAATTAAAAATAAATTGTTTTTCCCAAAATAACATAATGGTGTTTGCATAAATGGGTGCACAGGCTGATCCCATGGCCACACCATCTATTTGATGGCATAAGTCTCCTTGGAAATAAATATAATTGTATTTCAATACAAGTTCCATGTTTTCTAAAACTAATTTAAAATCATCTGATGTTAAAATTTGCATCTCTACTATCATTTTTTCAAACCAGTCTAACCCTACTTTATGTGGAATAACTGAAAATAAATCTTTGACATCCACTGTCACAAAAATTGTACTATCCCTATATAATTTGGAGCCAATTTTAATGAGGAAATCCCAGGAATCTATTAAAATATGAGGATAATTCTTGTAAAATTCCTTTAGTTTAAAATCAACATAAATTGCCAGGGGTTGTGTTTTAGAACCTTGTTGAGGACACAATAGGTCTTAGAGGAGGGTTTTCTTTATCCTTGTGTATTTTGGGTATACCAAAAATTGCAGGAATAACTGGTTTTGATACTCTTAGAAAATTATATAATTCATTGTCTATGAGTCATTGTAACAAATTGTTTTCTAAAATTATATCGATTTTCCTGTAGGAAATATTAACCTCGTTTCTAGATACTAAAGTGTACCTGTTGTCCTTGTCTAATATATCACATATTCTCTTGGTATAATCCTTCGTGTCCATCAAGACAACCCCCCCCCCACCCTTGTCTGGTTTCATAATCCGTAAATTGTTGTTGTCACTTAGTTCATACAGCAGACTAATTTCCTCTTTAGTTAAGTTATGTTCAGTTGGTATATATTTTTTGTAACTGTCCCTTATTGAACCTGTGACACATCTTTCAAAATTTAATATATCGTGGTGTAAAGGGGGGTTGTAAGTACTGGCCTTCTTGAGGGTATTTCCTTTGCAGTTATTGTTCCTTTCTCTAAACATTTGAAATAAATTAAATTTCCTGGAAAATAACTTAATATCTAATAAAATTTCCTCAGTACCAGGTTTTCTAACTGGAACAAATGTAAAACCTTTTGTAAAAAGGTTAAAATGCTCTTGTTTCACCTCAACGTCCGGATAATTGTAAATAAAAAAATTATCCTGTGAATGAATAACTACATTAGATCCATCATTCTTGTTAGCATCATTTGTGCCAGTCTCTACTATAATATCCTGAGTCATAGGTGAAAAATTTACTATTTCTTCTCCCTGAAACCCATCCTTCTCTGTGGTGGAATATAATGGTTCCTCGTAACTGCTGCATATAAAGGTTGTTGTTCTAGGTTCCTTATCCTTTCGGACCTTCTCGGTCCCTGTTCCCCTAAAGGGATTTCTCCATCCAAATTACCATTTTCTTCTAAATGTTGATTCTGTGTGTAGTTGTGTACATCTCTGTACCCATTGTGTTCATATCCACCATATTCTATTTCTTTTCCACTATTGTAATAACCACCTCCTCTATAGTTATATGTCCCCCTAAAATTCTTACTATCACAATGGTATGCTTTCCCCATTCTGTAGTCATTCAAGTCCCTTTCTAATTTCCAGATCTTCCTGTGGTGACTCATAGAAATAACATTGTCAACATCCTGCATTGTTTTAAAATACATGTTCTTATATTCAGCAACTGAAAATAACAAGTCTGCATTAATCTCAACATTAAGTCTGTCTATTTCATTTTTACGTTCAACCATAGTTTCTTCATTATTTTTGATCATTGCTTTAAGAATGGCTAGCCCACAATCATTTAATATATTAACAATGGTTTTAAAAAATTCAGAGTCACAGGTAGTATTACTAGGGAACTTATTTAATCTAAGTCCCTTAGGTCCTCCCCCGTACTGGAGATGAAAGCGCTTAATCTGGTTGTTTTTAGTATTTTGTTTCATTAGTTCTATTACAATAAACTTTGATTTACCATCAGTTTGGATTTTTGGAATATTGTTTATCACAAGGGAATTATTGTGTTCCAGGATACGGAGGAAAGCCTTTATTGCTACTGGATTGCACCTTGGTTTTTTATTTGTGGTTGTGTGTTATTTTGGGTTACAAGTCTTTAATTAAGGTTGTTTTCTGGGAGCCAAATACTAACTACATTCTAATCTGTTAAATAAATAGCTTAATGGGTTATGGGTAAGACGAAACAGTGGCAATCACCCTGGAATATGCCCCTCTGAATTTTTATCCCTGAAATAATAACTTGCCCTTTGTCGTGACAACTGCAAAGTGGTTTGCCACTGTTTCATATTCACTGTAATGTAATTGATCAATACAGGATGTATCTTACATGTCTGTTAGCACTCCTTTATCCACGAATGTGGAATCCTGTCAAATGCTTTTTTTTTTTTTGTAATCTACCCATGCCATCCTTAGATTCTTCCCCTTTTTACTATTCCCTGTTACTGCTTTATTTAGCAACAAAGAACAATAACAAAGAAGATCCTAGAATATCTCACTACCCTGTTACATGCTAGAGCTTCAGCATTGACGATTACAGTACATTTAGCAACTATTGCAAATTTTCACAATGGAGTCGACAATTCATCGGTTATGTCACACCGACTGTGCAAAACCTTCATAAAAGGAGTATTACATATTAAACCTTCTGTCAAACCCCCTTCAGAACCATGGGACTTGACATTGGTGCTTCAGTCATTAACATGTCCTCCTTTTGAGCCTTCTGATTCATGCGATATAAACTTTTTGTCCTGGAAATCCCTACTCCTAGTAGCCCTTACCTCAGCGAGAAGAATTTCCGAGTTGCAGGTCTTAAGTGTCAAGAGACCGTAGTTGATTTTCCAGAAGGATAGAGTTTCTCTTTGTACTAGTCCCTCCTTTTTGCCCAAGGTTATTTCTGTTTTTTCCTTCAACCAATCTATTGATCTACCCATTTTTTATTCCCATCATTCAAATAAAGGGGAGTACCTTCTACATACCCTTGATGTTCATAGGCAACTTGGTTTTTACTTGGACAGAACAAAATCTCTTAGGAAAATGGATCAATTGTTTGTAGCATTTGCAGGACCCAGGATGGGTAAGCCTGTTTCCAAAATTACCTTAGCTTCTTGGCTCAGAAACGCAATTACTTTCATCTATCAACAAAACAAAATGTCCTTGCCTTCCAAAATAAAGGCTCACAACCTCAGTGGCCTTTCATTCCAGAGCATCTATGGACGATATCTGCATAGCAGCCACTTGGGCAAGTCCACATACCTTTATCACTCATTACAAATTGGATTTGGCCTCCAGGGGAAGAGCATCTTTTGGTTCTGTGGTGCTCAGGAATATCCTTCCTTAGGGCCGCCCAGGATTAAAAGCAGCTGGGGACTGGGTCCTATCAGTAAGGAATGAATGAAGATTTACAACATCAGATAAAGAAGTTATATCTTACCATAACATTCCATCTGTGTTGTAGATCTTCATTCATTCATTACTTCCCACCCTCCTTCCCCCTGCCTGGACTCCTGGTGGACTTTAGGATTACCTTATTGGTTAGGGTATCTGCTCAGACAGAGCCTCCTACTATCATTATTAATCTCTTTATGGTATAAGGGCAGGCAAACACGATCTGAAGAGACTATGAGAGGAGCATTGTGGGTAGGACTTAGTTGAGAGTTTTTGGCGGGCGCGAGCTTGGTACTGGCCGTGTCGGTTCCGAGGACGGAACTGAAGTCTTATCAGTAATGAATGAATGAAGATCTACAACACAGATGGAACATTATGGTAAGACATAACTTCTTTTTACTTTGACTAGAAACAACAAAGGTAAGGCACTGATGCTAATGTTTTCCTGATGTTCTGCTGTTATGTACATAGGTGCATTCTGTTGTAGAATTTTATGTACTGGTTTGTAGGGAATAACTTTTCATCTTCTGTGTATTACAGCACTAGAATAATGTTGTTTTATTTGTACTATAATTCAATCATTTATTTCCATACCACAACTTTCCAAAAATTAATTTGTGGTTTGTTTGTTACAGATTTGAACATTTGGAAGATCAGCTAAGTGACCTCACTGAATTACATCAGCATGAGACTACAGACCTAAAACAGGAGCTAGCTAGCATTGAAGAAAAAGTGGCCTATCAGGCATATGAGCGTGCCCGTGACATTAAGGTAACCATCTTTTTGGGCTGTAACTTAAAAGTATTAGGTCGGAGATTTCTGTACCATGTACTTTGTAGTGTAACTACATTACTGAGGAATGCAATCCATTTTGTAGAGTAACAACATAAATGTATTTGAGTGCCATTATTATGGCTTCATAGGTTTTGATGTCAAGTTTATGACCTATTGGCCTTCAAACTGTCTGACTGTCATTATACTTGTTTGAATTTACAGCTGCCTATGCACCTTCCAGTGCCTCTGAGTTTTGACTGCACTTCCCTGTTACCTGTATATCATTTACCCAAAGGACTGATCGATGGATTGTTTCATTCAGTCATTCATTCATTTTGATTTGGAATTCTGTCTTTGTTGCATAATCTTGTACATAAACAAATGCAGAATTACTGGATTCCATAGCTAAATGTGTTCTATGCCATGTTTGGAGTAAGTAGAAGAGGAATACGTGTTCCTACAAAAAGAAACTTTAAGACCTAAAAAGCAGCAGTCGATTAAAAAAAGGAAACTGTTGTCATAAAGACCCAAATGAATAAATTGTTCAGAAGTTATGAGCAAACTCTGCTGCATAGCCGTAAACTGTGTATGACCTTACTGGTTGCTTCAAACTGCCTGGAGAGGTGAAGTTTTAGCCATATACTCAATATCTTATAGGCTGTTAAGAGTATATCTATGTCTTGCATTCCATGCCAGCCAAAAAAAATGATTAAGTTAATCTTACCAAAAATTTCAAAGGTTAGTAGAAAAGTCAACTGTAAAGCCCAAGTCCTGTAGTACAGACCTTTGTTTGTAGCGGTTTAATTGCTGGTAAGCTCTTTCCCTGAATTGTTTGGGTGTCTCTTTGAAGATAGCATACTTTCTTAGTTGATTTAAAGAAACAGTGATCATTTCTCTTTGAAGATGCCCTTTTTTTGAATCCCATCTATAGGCAAGTTTCTAATCTTCCCTTTTTATGGAAGGTTATTAAGATAGGGTGTCTGTGTACCTGTCAATGGGAAGGAGGGTCTCATTTAGTCCTTAAATGCTTATGACCTGATAGACAGGATTGAGATATATACAGAGTGTGGAGATGGACTTACAATGATTTTGGGATTTCTAGTATGAGGTAGAGTCAGAAAATTAGGATCCATCATAATTATGACTACAAGTTTGAGCATCTTTTGAAAGCATGATCTGTGACATTCTCAAAGACTCTACCTGTATGTCATGTCTAGATGTGGGAACATGGTCGTCAGATAGTTTACTAGCTTTTTAGAGGTCATACTGTAAGGGGAGTCTCCAGGGCTTACATCTTGGCACAAACTCCCACTGGTCTGTGATATCTCTCAATATGTTTTATCAGCACTGAAATTAGCTTTTTTTATATGAAACATCTGCTGCATGTATCACCTGTGGCCCTATGTGTGACTAGACTTCTACAATTCTTAAAAAAAAACACCTACACCTGACACAGCTGATTGCATGGTGTTCAGTGGAGCAGAGCTAAAGTCAACATTTGTTATTATATTAACATAGTATCTTAAAATTGCTTAATAAAATTTGAGCACTCTACCACGTCAACAATATTTATTCAAGTTCTGGTATACTCTAGGCCTGTTGGAATGCTGATAACCTTAGCCATAATTTGTTACCCCCCCCAATCAACCAAACCTGATGCTTCATTTTACTTGTATGTTTGTTTCTATTTACTTGTTTTCTATTTTGTCACTCAGGTGATGTCACAAGAATTTCCTCTTGCAGAAGTGTGCTGCTTTAGCTGTAAAAGATGATAAACTTCCAGCTGACTCTTTTCTCACCCCTTTCGCTAATGATTACATCATTTTGGAAGCTGTTGACATTAGGCTGAGCAGCTTGTGATATTGAGCCTTCTCCCTTTTATGTAATTTTTGGAGCAGAACTACACTTGCTTTTTCATGTTTGTTATCCTGCTGAGGTTGCATTTTACAGCCTGTGGACAGGACACCTTTCCCCCACGTTAGTTGCTTCCTGCAGGAGGTTCCATGTCCAGTCATCCTTCAAGGTCTCAGTGACATGCTCCACAACTATCTGTTTTAAAGAAGGCCTTGCTGATCACAATCCTTAAAAAGTAATATTTGAGTCTGACTGTTCTGAATTGTTTACCTATCTCTACTCTTCCTTTTGTTGGTAAGGATATTAAAAAGAGTGCTCACATACAACTGGCATCCTCTCTTTGGGTCCATAATGTCTTAGATCTACTTTTACTTTTCATACATGGCATAATGCCAAGTCTGTTCTCTTTAGTATTTTAAGTGAACTTGTAACAATGAATCTGAGGTTATTGTCTGTCTAGAACCTGCAAGATCTCTTCAGGATGTGAATGGTTGCAGTTGGACCATCCTGCATTGGGTTGTCATCTACTGTCCTTGATTGAGTTGCCTGTTATTCTCTAGTCAGGTACAGATATTGGTTGCTCAGGTTAATTTTTGATTATTCTAGCCTTTGATACGCTGTATCTTCCAATACTCTATTTTGGGCGCTTTTTGGTTCTCCATGTATATGTTTGCCCTTAATGATGTCTCCAGAGAGAGCAAGAGAGACTTTTGATATCATTGGTACACCAGTGCTTTTCAGCTGTTCCTCTCCTTCACTCAGGATAGCTGTGCCTGTCTTGATACTGTGGAGGACTGCCTTTATGCCATAGTAAGTAGGATCACATGTACTTGATCTTACGATCAGCATGGCTAAACAAAAGCAGTGGTTGCAGTTCATCTCTGTAATGCTTTGAGCCTTACCTCAGTAATATATTATGAAAAGTCATCTAAAGTTTGTTTTGAAGGTACAAACCCTTGGATTTGAGCACCAAATGTCAGCATCATTCACTTACTCTTGTTATGTACAGGATATCAATAGAACTGACTACCTTATTCTATTTTAGGGCCTTAATATAGCGGTACATGCTTTGACCATATCATAATGCTTATTCAGGGGTGCACTTTGTTTTTCTCTTGGCTCTTGCTGCAGGATCTGCATGTGATTTGAATCCATTCTGTTGGCAGGCATTGTTGATGTCCTGTCATTCTTTCTGTGTACTGTAGACTCTCTAGAGCCTAGTTAGGGATACCCTGATAGACGTGTGTGTATAAAGCTTTTGTTTATCATGCCCTCACTCCTGTAGACTTGGATATGATCTGTTATTTTGACAGCAAACTTATCAAGCACCATCTCAAGGCATTTGGCCCATTAACACATCCAAGTTCTTATTAAGGGAACAATTCAAGATATCACTATCTCATCTTGCTGCAGCTAATTGACACTCAGCCCAAAACACCAAAAAAAAGCATACCCACTGCGTTCCTCAGTGGTGAGGGACTGTTTCCCACGCCTATGCCATAGAACTGTTCCCCTTTATCCATGATAGCGTTCGAAAAAGCATAGGTTCAACAACTTGGCAAGGTTGATTTGACAAGTAGGATACTTGATGAGAGAAAATTGTGAGGCTGTCCGTGAAATGAACCTCAACAAAATGACTGGAAGCTATGGGATCTATAACCATGGTGGCATCAGAATCACCATTCCTTGTAGATCTTAGGAGGTCTCCAATGATCCATTTTATGCAAAGGCCACATTGCTTCTGTGAGTATTTTGTTTAATCAGCAAATATCACTAAAATTCACTTTAAGTGTAGTGTAGGTACAAGATTTAATCTTTCTTCCTATTTTGGCTTTGAAGCAAGTTATCAGTTCAGGAATTTGTGCATTCTCATAGTATTTAAGATGTTCTTGAAGTACTACCTCACTGAAAATTATGTGGACTTGTGCACCCATCTGGTCTGTGCTTGGGCTTTTATTGATGTTCTTCATAGTCAGTGTTGCAATATTGATTCCTGGGTCTTTCTGCCTTGCAGAAACCAGCAACTGGCCTGATTCCCAGAGTCTTTGTATCATCCCTAGTCAATGGATGTCTGAAGACCAACATCTGGATGTCAGGGTATAAGAGGGGCATTTGTCTGTACCATCTTCAGTTAATACTAGCCATACAGACCAATGTTTTACTCTGTTGTATCTAATTGTTGCAGTTTGTCAAGTGTCTCATTTTTTTCCAGAGTTTCCTACAACTTGCTTTCAGATGTGTACCCATTTGGGACATTTTTAAAACGGCAAATAACTGCTTGAAGAGTGGGAAGCAGATTACACATAGATTTCCATTCCTATTGTTTGTTTTGTTTGGTACCTTAGCACAGTTGGTAGAATTATACTAGATTTTTCTCAAAAACCCTTAAGCGTGGGGCTGAAGTCCTTGCAGCCCACTTGGTGTCCTCAGACCCAGCTCCATCCGCTTCTTTGCATGTCTCAGCCTTGGCCAGGGTCGGTTCTCAGCGAGATGCCTATGCAGTCCTGACTACCGACAACACTTTTGGCGGGGCTCTCTTCTGTAACCGCGACCCAGGTACCTCATACCCATACTACAACTACAAACCAGCCACTGTGTGGGTGAGCTAATGTGTGGACAGGTCCACTTCACCCATGGTGTCTTGTCTTTAGACCTTTAGACCCTCAAGGGCCTTTACTAACCAAGGCCTAGCAAGGCATCCCAAGGGCCTGTTCCCAAGCTGCTGCAGGTCCCCATCTCCAGGCCCCATCATGCCTTAAAATGGCTGAGATGCTTAATGCTTAAGATCCGGGGTTCCCTTTATCCAGGGTTCCCAACCCCTCCAGACAAGAAGAGGAGGAGGAGTCTCCCTCTTCGATCAGGGCTCAGATTTTTTCTGATTTTGTAGATTTCTTTGTTACCTCAACACAGACCTCTGCTATATCTCCTGTCTTGGACACTACTGGATGATGTTTATTCGGCTTGCCTTGGTCTGGATTCCCTGCCTCCTGCTCCATAATGCTGACCCTGAAACCATTTCTCAAGACCCCAAGGGAATGAAGGCTCTACTGCTAAGAAATCACTATCTTTCCGAGAAGACAGTCTAGACTTAGCTAGCCATGAGGGCCTTAAATTGTCAGTTTTCATATGCTTAAATATCAGCAGTTTTCTGTTATCACAATTAAGAAAAAAAATGTCTCAACCCTGAACAACCAGATTTGGAAAGGAGTTGCAGGATATGATGCATAGTGATGAACAAATTGGGTAAACACACACTGTACAATGTGGTAGAGGCCTCAGCTCAAGTAGAGGTTAGAGCTGCTGGATCAGGAGCATGTTATAATGTACAAATCTAGCCTGATCATGTGAATGAAATCTGATCATGAAATACGAAAACTAATGTACAAAAGGATGTAATGTGCTGGTACTAATGTAGGAGAAACTGGTCCTTTCCAGCCACGGACAAGCCCAAAAAGGTAGGATACAGTGCTCAAAGGGGGGCAGGACAATCACAAGGATCATACAGAGAGGCAGGCAATGGCAACCTCTCAGCACCAAGGTGTGGCGAACACAACACAACAAATAGGGAACCAAATGACTTCTTCCTCCCTTCCACGCGCCAGCAGTTCAGCTAAGCAGCACCTTTGGGAAGAAAAGGCATTTACATTGAAGAAATGGGTTTATTGTCACAACAGACAAATGGATCCTGGATGTTATAGACAGAGGCTAGATTTCATTTTTTCACACTCTAAAAAAAAAAAGAGGCATGCCAAACCTGCCAATCAATCAAAGGGCACAAAACATTTCAAAAAAATTTCAAAGCTCAGCTATTCATAGCTATTCAAGACATACTACTCATGAACAAGGCCAAGGCAGGCTATTTCTGGGCTATTTCTGGAAAGGAAAGGAAAACTGGAACCGGAGACCCATTTGGACTTATCCAAACACATTCATTTTGCACTAAAATTCAATTCAAGATGCTCACATTACAGCAGCTTCTTCTGGGTTTTGGGAGTTTTGGCTGGTAACATTGGACCTCAAGGAGCATAGGAGGTATGTCCCAATCAGACAAAGTTGCAGAAGAAGACTCAGATTTTCTTGCACAGTCAATCCAATTCAATCAATTGCATTGTCCTTTTTCTGCTTTGTATGCTTGAGAGTATTCATGAAATGCCTGGCATCAGTAATTACCTACTACAGACTTCAAGGGATACAAATAGAGCCTTTTTTGGATGGCGATTTGGCGGACTGCATAAGCTGACATCTCTGGATCATCACACTTCATTCTCACGGTTACTGAACTCTTTGGGATACACAATCAACAAAGAAGACATCAGTTCATACCCCCTGTGCGACTAGCCATGACACTTTGGAACTTGGCTCTGGAATGGCAAATCGAACTTTTCAAGCACAGTACTTGCCAGGTTTGGAAAACACGCTGGCAGACAATCTAAGCAGAAATATGACAGATCCACCACGAATGGAAGTTGCATCCTCAAGTGTTTACAAAAATAATCCAGCATGGGGGAGGCCAGACATAGATCTCCCTCCCACGGAATCATCAATTGGAAAGTTTTTGTTCAAGGACCTTTTCATCTTTCATCCAAAGAGTGGGGGCGCTTTCATTCAGTTGGCCCCTACCTCTAATGCCTCTTCTGTTGACTCAGCACAGCTACAAAACTCTTCACAGCCAGCTAAAACACTCAATCTAACTGCATGGAAAAAATCTTAACACCTCCTCAGACACTACTGAGCTCAAGGAAAGCAAACAGACAATTTCAAAATGGATAGGCCAATGCATACTGTTTTGTTACTCCTATCATGGAAAATCTGTCCCTACAGGCATCAGATCCCACTCCACCAGGGCCACAGCCACCTCAGCCTCCTTCCTCAGAGAGTTCAAAGATATTTTGATTTTTTTACTTTGAGTTCTGTGCAGGAGTTCACAAACACTACCATCTGCCTTTATATTCCAAAATCCAGAGCAGGCTTGGCCCTGCTTTGCCTTTGTGTTGCAGCAGGGCATCTCTCAGTTCCTAGTGCCTACCATGAACCCATCTGTGATTACTGCAGCTGTATTAGCACTCGAACATCTACATTTATGGTAGGTACAAAACTGTACTTTCCTTGCTCAAGAAACTCAAAGATAAGAGAATGAAGAAAAAAGATTCTGTAGATGACAGGGAACCTTCTGTGGTCAGGTCAGCTGATGATTCAGGTGAGGAACCTTTGTAGTCCATCTGGTTTATAGGTTGGTAATAGGCTATTGGCCCTAGGGCCTATACAAGCCTAGCCATAACAATTCCCTAGATATTTCTTCCCACAATATTTACATCCCTGGACCCCTGTCTAGCAGGGTGACTGACGTGATACCCGGGGAGAATTTCCTTTCTCCCATCCAATCGTCAAAGTTCCTTTTGAAGAGGGCCAAGGAGGCACTCTGCTTGACATGTATGGATAGTCTATTCCACAGTATGGGAAGTGTCTGGGTCAGGAACCTATCCCTCCAGCATGTTTTGTTCATTGTGATGACAAGGTTTAGATCCCTGGAGCGTGTGGCTCTGAGGGATTGGGATTTCTTTAAGTGGAGCATGTCCAACAGCTCAGGGTTTGACATGGCCTTGTATGTTAAGCAGAGATCACCTCTGAGTAGACAATATGCCATGGAGTATAGCTAGAGTTTTTTTTAGATGGTCAGCATAGAGCATCTGCTTTAGGCCTGTGATTCTTTTAGTGAGGTATTTCTGCGGCCTTTCCAGCTGTTGCAGATGTCTTCCGAGGTATATACCAAATGGGGCGTTGTACTCTATAATGGGTCTAATGAGGGATGACTACAGTGGGACAATGACCTCCTTTTTTCTGGATGAAAAGCCCTTAGTGATGAGGTGTGCCACATAGAAGGATTTTCTGACTGTTGTGGTGATGTGGTTATCAAAGGTGAGACCACTGTCCACCTGTGTCCCTAAGTCTCTCATCACACTTTTGGTGTTTAGTGTACTGCCACCTATGTGGTAATTCATGGGTACATGGTTTTTCCCATAGGGGATAACTATACATTTCTTGGCATTAAGCTTGAGCCCATGACTCTGGCACCAAGCATCTGTTTCTGTAAGGCCCTTTTATAGGTTATCCACATAATTTGGGGATTCAGTAATGGCTCTCAGTTTGCAGTCATCTGCAAACTTTGTTAGCCAGAGTCCCTTAGTGTTGGCCTGTACTTCAGAGAAGTAGATGCCAAACAAGAGCAGTCCTAGGACTGAACCCTGAGGTATTCCACTTGTCACTTGTCTGGAGCTGGATTTGGAGCCTTTTACAGTCTGGGTTCTGTCAGTAAGCCAGTTAGCAACCCATTGAGTGATGTAGGGATTTATGCCCAGCTTAGTAAGTGTATCTATGATTCAAGAGTGGGGGAAGGTGTTGAAGGCCTTGGTGAGGTCCAGATAAGCTATGTGGACTACCTTACCCATGTCCACAGCTCTGGAGACTGATTCAAAGAAGTCAGTCAGGTTCAGGAGACAAGATCGGCCCTTCACGAACCCAAACTGGGTGAGGTCCAGTGTTTGAAGGTTGCCAATGTCTTTGTTTATAAGTTCCATGATAATGCATTCCATGCCCTTGCAGATCAGGCTCGTCAGACTGATGGGACAGTAGTTCCTGGGATCCAAGGTGGATCCCCCCTTGTGTCTTACAAACACTAGGTCCAAGCCCTCTGCCATGACCCCTCGTGGGTCCCACCATGGCAGGAAGCCATACAGTCATGACTACTACAACACTAATGTTGGTTTGGTCTGAAGCTGCTCCTCAGGCTTCTGCCTCCAACATTCAAGTATTGCTTATTGAGGAAGATAGCTTTACATCTGGTGGCCCCCACAACACCAAGGCTGTGTAAGTGGATTTTGACATGGGCTTACTAGTGGCTTCTGCCCTGAACCCCACCTAGTGTAAAACCAACCCTGCTCAGAGAGATGCACAGAAAGTTGTTGTAGCTTATGTAGCGAGCTGTGGATGAAGTCATTATTTCTTTTAACTTTCCTCCCAAACCCCAGAGGGTTGCATAAGAAGTAACTAAGCTTGTACAGGGAGTAGTGTACTGTCTAAAAGTAAGATGGAAACATTACTGCAATTTTTTCATTTAACTCAAAATCAGATATGAGATGCTTACATTTGGGGATGGGAAAATAAGCATTATTGTTATGTATGAATAACAGCAATTATGTTATATTTGTTCTTTGTTTTTTTTTCAGTTTGAGTGTCGCATCAAAGTACATTGAAGGTGGCTGTCTTTTGTGGCTAAAAGTAAGGAGACGTGTGTGTGTGTGTGTGTGTGTGTGTGTGTGTGTGTGTGTGTGTGTGTGTGTGTGTGTGTGTGTGTGTGTCTCTGCGCACGCGCTCGCATGTGTGCCCCCTAGACCCCATCTTAATGCAGATGCTTTCTATACTGTTATCAAAAAGCAGTCTTGCCTGCTTAAAATATGTTGAATGAGTGAATGAATAAATGCAGGAAAAACTGACTAGTAAGACAAACTGGGAAAATATTAAGAAGAAATTAATCTGGATGGCCTAGGTAAGCTAGGATGGGGAGGCAACAGGTTGTGTGTGTGAGTGTGTTGGGGGGGCATGGGCAGCGGGTGAGGAGTGTTAAGAAATTCCTTATTATTGTTCGTCATTAGTAAACCCACTAAGAAACAAAAGCATTTTAAGGCAAGACTTTTATTGTTCAAAATAGATTGGCAACCTGATTGAGAATTGATTGTTGTTGATTGATTGTGAAGTCTAATCTAATCTAACTAACATGGCAGAACTAAAGATGTTATCAGAACAAAATAGAGATTAGTGTCTCATGATACCTTCTGAAAATTACTTCCAGCTCTAATTGATATTCTTAACTGACAGTAGAAATATGCAATCATCATTCAGAAACCACTGATACTTGCTACATATCAGCATATTGTCATACTCTGTACAGTAACTTTCCTTTACTCACCCACCCTATCAGGCATTTTTGCTTGCTTGTTGAATCTGTTGTTTTATCTACTGCACACAGTTGAAGCTTCATTTTTGTATTGTGTTTTCTGGTTTAACTACAATATTTTTTTCACTGCATAGCAAAAATATGATCAATAAGTAATGAACACTTAGAAATGCGCACAAAACTTAAGCCTTAAGTAAAAATATTAAAATTCAAAAGTACTTAAAACATTGCGAAAATATTTTCGAGGAGGAAATTTGTTTCTGCACCCCCTAATATTGGGGCAGGACTGTTCCTGCCACATCTTACCACCCTTGCTACTTACATAACTCGAGCTGTTTTGTGATCACTCCAAGAAGAATCTTTCTACGTTTTTAACTCATTAGGGAAATCAATGCAAGGAGATGTGCTGCCCCCCACCACCACCACCACCACCACCTCCAATAGACCAGTGGCTATGCGGACATGCAGAGTTACGTGCAGCAAGTAACAGGCACCCAACAGTCTGTTAAGTGTAATAATGCTACTCAGAAGTGTAGCTAAGGTGGGGCAAAGGGGCAGTGAATAGCAGTACTGCAGAACTGCCATTTATTTTCATACTGGCATTCTGTCATTTTTTATAGCAAAGAAGAAATGTATTTCGTTACTCTAAAAACAAATAAATTTGCTATCAGGACTGAAGCTCTTGTTTCAGTGATTCATGTGTGGTGTAAATTGCTGCTTTTTTAAAAGTAGAAAAGCCATTTTTTTTCTCCTCAGCTCATTGTTGAGGGGGGCATACTGGCACTCCTTTGTAGACAGATGAGAGATGGAATGCTAGCTCAGGGAAGGGACCTTTTTTTCTGCTCAACTTAGAGGACTGCACAAACAGGACCTAACTTGCTTCAGAGGTTAGGAGAACTAGCAAGAAATGGAGGAATCACCTTTTATTTTGTTCCTCAACTTGAAGACCACCAGTTTGAAGAATGACACCAGGCCACTAGATGAGCCAGCGATGACTCTGGTGTTACTAAATGAAATGTGGTCACCAGAGTTTAAAGTATTAAAAATACATTTACTTGAGAAACCATGTATATCACTGCTTTTAGTTTCCCAGTTAAAGCATGTTTTAGCATGTTTAAATTGCTTTTCCAAAGTACTTCTATGGGCTGATGAGTCAGCCCTAACCCAGAAGTGAAAAATTTAACACCTTATCAGCAGCAGTGCTGGAGCAGTAAATGGGTTAAAGTAATTATTCCTGCACATTTGCATGCCAGCAGAATACCTTCTCCCCATTTTGCTGATTGTCTCGACCATGAAACCATCCACTGTGACTTTTCTTTCTTATTATTGCTCTCCTTGTAGTCTCTTGCCTTTTCTAAAAATGCACCATACTTGAACAGGTATCATCACTGTAATGTATTCATCTGATTGCCCATTTGTACATTTTTTTATCTGTTTTTTGTTCCTGTTTATTTACATGATACTTGTGCAGCTTTATCTGTATCCTGCTTATTGTAGCTCTCTGATGAGCCAGACTCTCCACTTCATTTTCTCTGCTAAAACAACCTTAAAGAGCTTCTTGTTTTAGAGTCACTTACCAAAACACAGGGACCACTAATTTCAAGGCATGAGATGTCCTGTCAGATGTTATTATGGAAGTTCCCCTCAGTTGGATCACAGACCAGCCAGCATGTCTGCTTCATTGGCACAGTTCCTGTTTTTCAATACAACCCCATTTACAGGCTGCTTGATGCTCCCTTTAGGTTCATAGGTAGGTACTAGGCTATCTGCCCGAAGGCATTTATAAGCCTAGCTGGAATGTGTTGGCTTTCGCCGCCCCCATAGATTAGTTCCCTGTGCCTCTGTCCAGCAGAGACACCAAAGTAATCCCCGGGGAAAACTTTCTGTTTTCCATCCACTCATCAAGGTTTCTCTTGAGTGTTAGCGAGAAGCTCTACCTAATGTAGATTGGAATCTTGTTCCAAAACATGTGAAGTCTCTGGGACAGGAATCTATCCCTCCGGCACGTCCTATTTATTGTTGTAGTGAGGTTTAGATCCCTAGAGCATGTGGCTCTAGGGGATATGGTTTTCTTTAGGTGGAAAATGTCCATCAATTCTGGGTTGGACATGGCCTTGTATGTCAGGTAGAGATCACCTCTGAGTAGGCGGTATGCAACCAAGTACAGCTGAAGTTTCTTCAGTTGAGCTGCATAGGGCATTCGTTTGAGGCCAATAATCCTCTTAGTGAGGTACATCTGTGGTCTTTCCAGCTGTTGCAGGTGTCTTGTAAGGTACTTCCTAAATGGGACATTGTACTCTATGATGGGTCTGATGAGTAGAGGGGCACAATGACCACTTTTGATCTGGATACGAACCCTTTTGTGATTAGGTGGGCCACATAGAAGGATTTTCTAACCACTTTGGCAATGAGATTATCAAAGGAGAGATTATTATGCTAAATCTAAGAATCACCTGCATATTATGTTTGTTGCACCTGAGAGGTTTACAGTGACATATAGAACATCATCACTTACAAGCAATAATACACCTTCAACATCCAGTTTTAATATTTATATATGTTAGAAGCCCTTTTGTTTAAACACTGATACTTTTCCTCATAATAATTGGTTTAATTAAGAAAACATTGCAAAAACATCCTGAATGGGTTACATTCTCTGCCTCCATGGTTGTATATCATAAATATTTGATTATCAGTGGATAGGAAAGCAAGATACCATTTTCTGTATCAAAGTTATGGTTTGACATGTGGTGACTCTTTCTCAGTCTCATTAGGCTTAGCTTTGTAGGTTCTTACTAAGCTTATGGCCAAGTAGACCATCAAGAAGTTCAGCCATATCACCCAGTATTGCTGGGAGACTAACAGTGTTCCCCATTAAGCAGATTTTTTCTACATATCCTAGGTAAAAGTTTGTTATCACCCATCCATTCATCCAGACCAGTTTTAAAGTTAGCTAAGGAAGTACTCTGCAATGTCAGGGCACCTCTTCTAGAAAGAGGGAATGGATTGAGTTAGTTATGTATCAAATCCCCTGGCATGGTAGTAAAAGGTCTGAGTCTCTAGAGTTTGTGTTTGTTTTATATCTGGTTTTATTTAGGTGAAGAAGGTGCAATAAAAATTATTTCTTTTTAGCAGAAGAGTACTGCATAAAGTACAGTTGTGAAAGTAAACTTACCATAACAGTAGATGTTCAAATATAACCTCAGCTATGTGGTTATATCCTGCCAAGAATAAAACAGGCAGCCATCTTCCAAAGCTTCAGGGTGCTTTCCATGTGGGCAAACTGTCGGGCAACTCAAGCTGAGCTGACTAAAAGACAAGTTTGGGAGCCATGTCCTTTAGAGCTTTCCTGACAGCAGAGAGAGAGGGAGGCTGACCCTGAGAGGGCAATGCTATGAAAAACAACAAAAAAAAAGAAAAGAAATAAAGCAACCACACCCTGACATAAACAAGGCACCAAAAAACAAGGGGTTGGATTAGCTACTGCAGCAGTGATCCTTTGAGCATCTACTGTTATGGTAAGTTTACTTTCACATCATATTCATCTCTGCTGCAACAGCCGTAACTTTATGGGTAGATTACCCTAGTTAACTACATTTGGGAGGTGGAAGGAGAAGAGTCCAGGAGCCCCTGGAGAATGGTCCTTGCAAAGCCTAATCTAGACTAGGAGAGGGAATCGAGCATATAGTGATTTTTAAAAGAAGGATTAGTTCTCAAAGAAGCCATGTTCCTGTGGAAAGGAGATAGGGTTGGCTCACCATAAGAGCTTACAACTCAGATACATTTCTTGCAGAGGTCAGAGCAATCAATGAAAAATGTTTTCCATGTTAAGAACTTCAGGTCAACCAGGTTAGTTAGTTCAAATGGAGCACGTGTTAGCCCCTCCTTGAGATCTTAATTTTAAGTTGGAGAAGCTATCAGTTTTTTTGGATGCCTGTTATACAAAACTCCTTCCAAAAAACTTTTTTGACATGAAAATGCATTGAAAGAGGAGGACCCCTGGTCAGACATGCTGAAATGGTGGCTAAATGAACCTTGATAGAAGAGTAAGAAAGACCATAGGATAGTAAACTCACACAAATATTGTAAAACCAGATAACAACTAGCCCTGAATGGCTGCCAGTTATGTTATTAGCACCAACTAGAAAACCTTTTCCATTTGCTAGCATGTGATTTTCTAGCAGCAGGCTTTCTTGTCTCCATTAGTACCTGCTGGACATCCTCAGTAAACAGGTACCTAAAGGGAATTAAAACCTTATTATTCAGGCAGTCAGTTGAAGCTGATTGGTGTTGAGGCATATCTAACACCCCTGTTCTTGTGTGAGTAGATCCAGTCTGTGAGGAAGCTTGTGGTGATCTTCTCTGGCTATTTCCAAAAGGGAGAACCATGGTTGCCTGGCCCAAAAGGGAGTCACCACAATGATCTTAAGGGATTCCTTCTGACTCTTCAAAAGTACCGTGAATATTAGTGAAAGGGGTAGAAAACCATGCGCAGGAACATTCTTGTCCAGGGAAAAGAAAAGGCATCTGTCTTCCAGGCTTTCTTCCATGGAGTCCTGGAGCAGAATCTTGCCAGCTGATTGCTCAGAGAAGAGGGAAAAAAGTCTACTTGAGGAACTCCCCATAGATGGGTCAAATCTTTGAAGACCTTCTAATCTAGTTTCCATTCATGAGGGTCTGCCTTGCTCCTGCTCAACTTATCTGCCACAGTTTTACTCTGACAGTATGTAGGATGCCTGTTGACTGAGACTGTGCTGGGAAGCTATATCCCAAGCTAACATGGATAATTTGTAAGGGGGTATGATCAGGTTCTCCCTTGATTGTTATTGTACCAAATGAATGTGGTACATTTTCTGCAACAACCTGAAGAGGTCCCAGGGACCAAAGATGATTCAGAGAGTTGAGTGCCTTGATCAGGGCAAGCATTTCTTTTATATTTATGTCTTTGCTGTCCCACACCCCCTGCAGTTTTATACCTGCTGAAACTGTTCCTCAAGCAAAGTCCAAAACAATGTGAGGACTGACTGGAACAGGGAAGGAGAAGAGGAAACTTGGATTTAGGGATCTGTTACTGTCTCCACAAAGTGATTTCTGTTCTGACAACCCCCAGCACTGGGATCTGAAAAGACAAGGAGTGTTGGTGCGTTGACCAAAGGGACTTCAGATACCACTGTATATTTCTCATGAACAGTCTCGACATCCAAAATCCTGAGATTTTCCCATCCAGTAAACAAAGTCTGAGTGAAAAACCCTAGAAAAAGATGTAGATATAGATGCATTTTTTCCTGTGGAAGAAAAGGTGTCTGAATTGTGGTATCTAGCTAGCATCCCAGAAAACACAGTCCTCTGAGTAGGAGTCCAGAAAGACTTTTGAATGTTCTCTTGGAATCTCGGCTTTTGTAAGAGATCTCTCACCCAAGAGAAAGAGATTCCCTGACAGTTTGAAAAAGGCTCTGCAAAATAAGCAAGTCATCTAAATATGGAAAATATGGATACCTTATAGCCTACAGTGAGCTAGACAGTTTGTGGACACTCTTGGTGTGGTGGATAATCTAAAGGGTAAGGCAGAGAACTTGTACCTTAGAGTTTGGATTATTACCATATGAAATGCTTAAGTAGCTGACCAGCTCTGTTAATTCCGTCATGTTGCCTTCAGCTTTATTCATTTATGGCTACCACTGATGAAAACAACCTTCCTTTTATGCTGGCATGTTGTGCTTCTGATAAAATAATTCACAGGTCTCTGTGGTCTGTTGACTCCAACCAAGTGTTGCAGCTGCCCCACTCTGTGCATTTATTTCATCTTCTTCCTTGACCAACATGGCAGATACTTCTGGCAATGTGTTTCAGGACTGAACCACCATCTGTGAAGTAGTGCTTGCTTATGTCAGCTTTGAATTATCTCCTTTACAGCTGCTACCTGTGTTCTCTTCCACTCCGCTTCCCTTGGTACTTCTCCACCAGCTGTTTCCCTTCAATTTGCCCCTGACATTGCCATCTTCAAGTCATATACTCTGTTTTTGTCTTTCATTTATTATATGTTTACAGAATGAAGTATGTCCTTCTCACCTGGACCATCCAGTTAACCATGGCCTTGCTTGAGTCTTGATGACTGAAACTGTTAAATTTGTAGTAATCATTCTGCTTGCAGTTAATAACTATAAGTTATATTATGTACAAAATGCAAAACATTAGAAAAGCATAAACTTATCTTTCTATCATTGCCAAACTTGTGCATAGTGCCTGTTTTCATGATTTGAGTGACATGCTATAGCTATAATTTTGAATATATTTATATGTAACACGTATACATAGAGTTTAGCATGCTGGGCATGGGCAAACATTGATTAACATAAGCTGGTGTCCATGGAGACAAATATTTCTGAAGCACTGATAGACCCTGGGCTCGATAACTTTCTTTTTTTGTCCTCCATAGGAAGCCCTGGAAACTTGCCAGACTCGTATCGCAAAGCTTGAACTCCAGCAACAACAGCAGCAGGTGGTCCAACTGGAAAATGCCAACGCCAAAGTGCTTCTGGGGAAATGCATCAACATCTTGTTGGCACTTGTGACTGTTATCCTTGTTTGTGTTTCTACAATAGCTAAGTTCACAGCACCAATGATGAAGACCAGATTTCATGTGATCTGTACTTTCTTTGCAGTTACTCTTTTTGCTATATTTTGTAAGAACTGGGATCACATTTGGCTTGCTCTGGAAAAACTGTTCATTCCAACCTGAATGAAAACTTTAAAAAGTGTCTGCAAAAGTACACGATCTCAACAAGAAATTCAATGACTGAATCTTTGGCAGTAGCACCAAAGCGAAATGCAACAGAAAAACAGGCCCACCAGTTTTCAAATGCATAAAATGTAGACTGTCTGTTGAATTCTATTACATTTTGTGCCCTTCTGTAGTACATTCATCTAAAGAAATCTGTTAAAATGGAGTAACTTTTTTCCTGCTATTAGCAGTTTCTTAAGTTTACTTGGGCTGGGCCTAAAATTAGTCAATATCGATCAGTGCACAACCCTGGTAAGCTAATATAAATAAATTATCAAGATGATGACGCAAAAGAGGTACAAACCAGCTGTCAGCCTTGGTTATTGCATATTCATTTGTGGATGCACTTCCACTGCATTTGGATTAATTTTAAGAAAAACATCCCGTCTGGGGAAGGTGGTCTTGAGTAATATTTGTCTGGGGTAACAATTAGCAAGTAGAGTAGTTAAAGCACATTTTAATGCAATTTCACTGCCAGACTCAGTTCTGTAGTGCGATAGAATTTTTGTAATGGATCATTCTGCCTCAGGTTACAGAAGGATGTTCTGAAAGTCACATATCCTCCCAAGCCTAAACTTAGCTACCCAGAAGATGTCTCATGTACTGTAATATATATATACTGGTTACATAGTAGGAGTGTTGCTTAGAAGGTAAAGTGGCCAAAAATTCTCCTTAAAGATCAGAAAGCATGTGCAATGTTTTTATTAACCAAGTTATGTAAAAAAAACTTTTTTTATTGAACATATTTTTATAATAGTAAACATAAATGTCTCATAAAGTATATTCCTGGGAGGCTAGCCACCTGACTGGCAATGTGTTTCCAGGTTACTTTCAATTCAAGACTGTGAATTATATTCTTGTGTAGGATGCAGGTCATTCCAGTTGTGGGTGTGAACATTACTGAGATATATATTATGACCACATTCTGTGATTTGGGGTAAAATGTATATGTATATTAAATGACTGGACATTTAATTTTGTGAACTAATGCCTAAACTATCACTCTGGCTTAAAAATGTGCAACAGAACAAACCGTGTTTATATACTGATTGACATTTTTTTTGCTGTAGTGTTTTTTTGTTTGTTTTGTTTTTTTTAGTTTGTGCCATTTGGATAGAGATGCTGTTTATGTGCCCATTGTCTTACAACTGGAATCTTTTTAAAAAAAACTGACCATGACAAAGATGTTATTTTATCAGCCACACAGTGCAGAAAGATAAACACAGGTCAAATAGTGTTTCCATATCTGAGTCTCCTTTGCATGTGCCTAGCAGTAGAGTTTGAGTCTGTCTGGAGCTTGCATGGTTTGATGGTATGGGATGACAAGAGGTAGCAACAGGAATCCAGTGCTCTCTTCCTACTGAGCTTCAGTTCTGCGAAAAAAAATTGTATCAAATCTGTTCCTAACATATAATTAATACATATGTTTACAGGAGCTCAACAAACAACACTATCAGTTAAGTATTCCTTAGATGGCTTGTTCAGTACAAATGTGTTTGAATAGTGGGAGGGGCCAAAGCTTGGAACATTTCTTAATCATATAAAAACTGAACAGTTACAAATGAAGTTGCAGAATCCACTCTTGCACATATGTTTCTGTCTCAGTTTAAAGTCATTTTCTTTCATTTTCATTTCAATCTGCAGATATTTTTTTTCTGTAAACGCAGTCAGTTACATTAATAAATAAAAGTGTGCAGCTTTGCTGGAAAGTGTGTCTTGCAAGTTCAGTCACCCTCAATATAAATATTTCTTTATATCTGTGACGTGTTGCTGGATGTCATTAGAAGAACCCATGGCTATGACAATCTGTGTAAGAATAGTTTGTTTATATTATTTTCTGGTGACCTGATAAAGTCCATTAGGACTGTACTGCTGTTTTTATGGGTGACTCTGAACTCTGCTTCTGTGACTTTGAGTTGCACAATAAGCTGTGAAAATCCATTTCAGGTGTGTACCTTGCTGCTTACTCATGGTGTATATTCGGCTTGAGTTGTCTAAACAAGTTATTTAGGTAGTTAAGACTGTTATATTTAGAGCTGTGCTGTTTCCATTTCTGTAAGGTGGGTATGTGGGCTTGGCTTACTGATACACAAGTACCAAACGTATCACATTGCAAAAGCACAGTTGTCATGACACTAAGCAGATAATGCCACCTAAGTGATAATGTAAACTAGGCACAGTGCGTCTTAGGTAATGCTTTTTGTGTATTCAGCTTGGTGTATTTAATGTTTCATGTATGTGTTGTTTAGTCATAGGTAGTTCTGTATTAATTAAATGTCTGACAGACACAGCTACTGGCGCATGTGCACTGCAGAGATGCTATAAACATCCCTGGTAATTAAATGTATTTATACCATGAATTTAAATCAACAGTTAGAATGGATAACAATGTGTTCCAGGGGGAGTAAATCCAGTAATAACTTCCTAGAAAAAAAAATGTAAAATGACATTAAAAGAGCCATTAGAGTGAGAGACACACACACACACACCACTACATATTAGGATACAAAACTAAAACACCAGTTAAGTAACAAAACCTTGAATTAAATAATACTTCCAACAAGAGAAACATAAGTGCCTTCTTCTTTTGGCTTTTTCCAGGTTAGGGGTCGCCACAGCGGATCTCCTGTCCGCCTCATGATTGGCAGTGGAGTTTTATAGTGTTGAGTTGCCAGCCCGGTGCCCAGCCTTCCACAGAAGGCACACACATGCACACATTCACACCTAGGGCCAATTTAGAGTGTCCAATCCACCTACAGCATGTCTTTGGGATGTGGGAGGAAACAGGAGCACCCGGAGGAAACCCACACGACCACAGGGGGGACATGCAGACTCCGCACAGAAGGCACCCCAGCCGAGAATTGAACCGGAGAACCTCTTGCTGTGAGGTGGCAACGCTATCCACTGCACCATCGTTGTGACCCAGATCAGCCAACACTCTTTCTGTAATATTGAAGACTGAATGCAATGCTATAAGTTCTAGAATTGCCATCTTGGACCATGACATGTTCTGTTTTACTACACAATTACACAATGCTTGCACAGTTATGTTGCATGAGCCATCAGTGACACTGTGAAGTTGTTCTTTCCAGAAAGCTGCATATAAAATATAAAACAACAGCATATCCCATGTGGAAGTTTTAGCAAACCATTCTAGATAACCTTATGAAAGACTACAAAGTTCAGAATTCTGTCAACTTTGTTATCACACCCTCAGTGAGCTGGTTTGGGTGATAACAGTGGCATTGCTTTTGTGGTGGGTATGAGCAGGTTCATTTTCAAATGCACATAAACTATGCAGACATGAGAGGAATGGGACTGTCATACTGTGGAGAGGAAACTATGTTCTGCTTCTGCAACATAATCAGTATTTTATGTTTAGGTGTTTTTGAGTTTTAGATATTTTGTCGAGTCTATGCTGTTTAGATCAGTTCTGGTGTGTGTGTGTGTGTGTGTGTGTGTGTGTGTGTGTGTGTGTGTGTGTGTGTGTGTGTGTGTGTTTGTATGAATCAAGTGCTCAAAACTATTAAACGTTTGAACACAAAGAGACTGAAACAATAAAACTACAAAACATTAAAAAAAACCATATAAATCATCTCTGAAATCACACTGCAATGGGGACAGCGTAAATTTGAACTCTCCACTGTACCATGATCTCGCACATGAGAAGATCAGCAATTTGTGATCTTTTCAAATTCAACTTTTGACAGTGGTCAACATTTCATGGTAAATAGAGATATATATCAATCTGTATATATATATATATATATATATATATATATATATATATATGTGTGTGTGTGTGTGTGTGTGTGTGTGTGTGTGTATATATAGAGATATATATATATATATATATATATATATATATATATATATATATATATAGCTAGATAGATAGATGTGGGTCCCCTGCAGTTAATAAAATGTGCATTTGTCTGATAAGTTACAGGATGATTTGCCAAACATTTGAATTGCCAAATGTCTGTATTGCCAAGTGTCTGTTTTGTTGAAGGAGATAAGTGGAGTTGCAGAATGGGTGTGTGTGTGTTTGTCTCTTTTTGGATTAGGGTTAGACTTGGTGTTAGATAAGGAAATAAATGTGGCATGTGTGAAAGTGTTTGCGATGCAGGGTCAGAGTATGGGTCGGGTAAGGGGATATATTTAGTGGGGGGGGTCTGTGTATGTATGTTTATAAGCAATCTGTATCAGAGCTGTCTTTTGTAGCAGTAGTGCTATGTAAAGGATTTTTAAGAAGTAAGGTGCAGGGTTAGGATTAGTGTCATGGGCATTACTAAGGTGGGTGGTGGACTTCTCAGCCATATTTAAAAAAATTTCTTAAGCACTGCTTTGGATTGGAAGATTTTTATTAATTTAACAAAGTCAGTTACAATAATCCTAAGAGTTCCCAAATGTAAGTTGTTTAACTTTGTAAATGCCCAATATGTATATTTTTTAAGAGCTTTTGTTTTTCCCAAGCTGACTTCATCTATTCTGTCACTTTTCAAATGCAGTAAGGCACATATGTCCCATGGGTAAAATTCTAGATTACAAAGCTTAATGCAAAAGGAAAATATTCAGAAACTAATCAGAAGCTTCAGTGCAGTTTACACATGCAAAAGAAAAAAAAACTGGGGGAATTTTCAGTCTGGTAGCAAGTAATGTAGTTTAAAAAAGAAACGGGAGTTTCTGAGTTTCAGTTTCTGGCAGCTAACACGGAGGACTAAGGCTATGAGCTGCCTCATTTAATGGAGACTGAGGTTTAATTCCCACAGCCACCATTTTCATATTCTTAGTATCTGCCTAGGACCCTGTAAATGAAATAAATATGTTAAACTTAAATTGTGAAAAAATGTAATTATTTACATTTATCTCTTATAAATTGTGAAACATAATCAGACTTAAAAGACATTAATTACTTTATGCTCATTTACATAATCAAATTTATGTTTCATGACAATCAGGAAAAGATGACAAGTCACAAACATTAAGTCTTTAAAAACTTACTCCAGTATTACTAGCTTACAAAACTTAAAATGTCCACAAAGATGTGTATGACAAAGAATTGTTAAAACTCAAATGTTTGTACTTCAAATAATTTGTCTTGAGCACAGCATTGAAATCAGCAAATAACATTGTAGCCTTGAAAATGGCATGCATTTAATTCAACTTGCCATTTAAACTTCTTAAAATCTAAGAGGTTCAAAGTACTCTCCACTGATATTAAATGTAACATGATGTAAAATATTAAAGTAAAACTTGGTTTATACACTCTACAGAGTCCTTGTGCAATGCATCATTCATGTTTCTGTCTTAATGGCATACTGTTGTTCACATATTTGTGTGCAAAATCTTTATATTGTTTTCCCAACACAGAAAGCTTCATACTTGGAATAGGCAGCCACACTGACTACCACAGTTGAGCTACATGTAACAAAAAAGATGTAATCATTCTAATCTTAGGAAAGTACTTGGACCTCCCCTCTTCGCATGACCTTGGACCTCCCCTCTTCACATGACTTTCCTGGCCTTCAAATATTATGTGAAACTGATATCATCTAAGTCTCAAATTCAATAACCTAGCTCAGATGAATTGTATAATCTGAGTACATACAGAAATGATTATTTAACAGACTTGGCAAATGATGGGTACGTACTACAAGGGCAGATAAGAGGAGAGAAGACTGATTTTTCTGATGGAAACTGACTTTTATTGTAGCAAGTGAATATGTTATCTTATGAAATGTTTTGCTAAGAAGTAACATAAAGAGTCAACAAAGCGTTTAAATTGTCTAATGCTGATTTACACGACTGCTTAAACTAGTTTTATTTCTAGCAATTTACTTGTGCCACGTCCTGGAATAGCAATTATTAAAAACACCTGTAATTATTCCCTATTGAGGTCAATAGTGGCCACAAACTGCTTCAGAACTGAACGACAAACACTTTACATAGAGAATCAGGTTAAAGTGGTGGTGGTCTTTCCTTTAGAATTCTTTTCATTTGATTGAAATCATTAACAATTTCTAGTTGAACAAATGAGTTAAAGTATTTGTTTGTTTTTTTTTCTTTTTATGTGTCGATTCTCCAACAGCTAGGATTCAAATTGTTTTGTAATTTCTGCTTTAAGATTCATATTTTTAGAAACTAAAGTTAAATTTATTAAGTGAATGTTTAGATATTGTTTTTACAAAAATTATTTTGATAGTATTGACATCTTTTCAACAGCTGACTAGAAGATGTGACAGGTGCTGCAATGGTACCTTATTCTGCAAATGTCATTGTCATTTTGGGAGGAACGTTTTGTTTTGTTTTTACCAGGCACTTCCTAATGTAATGAAATACAAGAACTCCCTTACTGATTCTGTTGAATGTCTAAATTCAACTACTGATGTTTTTTTTTTAATTTACTTTTAAATATAATGATATTGCTTTAGCTTTGTTTATAAGGATATGGCTTCGAGAAGGCTTAAGACAATCATTAGTAAAATCAGTGTAGCTGACAACTAATCTTTACATCTCCACACTGTCTGCTCTTTAAAGATGGCAACTTGACAATACTACTGTTTAATCAAGTCTAGTAAAATGGCAGTGACTGATTTACACTTTATTGAAGAATTAGATGTCCTACAAAAATATTTCAGAGATACACAATTCCTGAAATACTTAGAAGTTCTATTAAATGGATTCAGGAGTAGGGGATATCCTAGCATGTTGATTTCAAATCTAATGGAACCAGAAAAGCAGTCTAGAATTTCTTATTCAGCAGTGCAACAAGGTGGTTAATCATAAAATGACTGATAGAACTTTATCCATGTGTTTGACTTATTTCATTGATCTAGTAGCATTACAGCTTATTTTAGGAAGAAGTGGAGAATTTTTGCTGGAAATGCTGAGATTTGAAGGAAACTTGGAGAGGAGCCATGTTTGCCATAATTGCTGGAAATGCTGAGATTTGAAGGAAATTTGGAGAGGAGCCATGTTTGCCATAAAAGGGCTAGGAATTTGAAAGTTATGTTTGTAACTCCATGTGATAAAGTCACTCAGGGCACCTGCAAGTGTGAAGCTCACAGTTTACGTAGGCCCATACTGTATTCTTTACCCTATTATACCATGCCTAAAAGGAGAATGATTCAAACTCTTTTTTTTTTTTCTTTCTTTCTATACAAGGAAAATGATGAAAAGGATTTGCACCGATATATATGAACATAAGTATGCCTTTAATATCAAAAATATAAACAGTGCATTGTACATGCACTCTGTAGATTGTAATAATTATAGGTTCATAGGTAACCTGCAGTCCAGGGGACCTCTGAGAAGCTTAGCCCAAAGTCCCAATTGCCCCCAAACTTTGTCTGCTTAAGTGATTTGCTTAAGCTCACAAAGTAGGCGAAAGAGGACTGAGGGGATCAAACCCTGTACCACAGCACACAGCCTTAACCCTCTGCACCAACTGCCAGCCTATAAAAAGTATTTACCTTTTATGTTTTGGATCACATGCATTTAATACCAGAGGAGGGGATTTTGAGGACTTTGAAATATGTCGGATTTCACAGAATTTAAATGGCAGTTTCAGTTAGATGCATATAATTTTCTGGGACATAATGGTGTTGCTAATTTCAAAGCTGTGCTTAAGGACGTATCTTTGAAACAGAAATATTTTGGTTTTCACATATTTTAATAAATATCAGGTCTTTATTTTTCATATAAGTTCAAGTTTTATAAGATACTCATATCTGGAATACATTTTAAGACTTCACTTGTTAGTATCTTGTCTGCCACTGACTAATCATGTATTTGTCATGTGCCAGCATTTTGTTTATTTAAGTGAGCAGAAAATTGGCTTTTAACTCTTATGTTTGTGTCTTTCGGCTTTTCCCGGTTAGGGGTCGCCACAGCAGAACTCCGCTAATGTCGAACGGGACAACGTCTTACTGTGAGGCGACAACGCTACCGTAGCACCACCACCGTAGTCTGGCTTTTAACTCTTATGAATTCTTAATATTAGTAAGAGATGACATTGTTAGCTTTCTGCGCACCCATTGAATAAAGGTATTTTCAGTTTTTCACAAGCTAAGCTTGTATGAGTTTTGGGGATTTTGCTTGGTTTTCAAATGTAGTTGCATTTTTTTATTTTATTGAGTAGTGTCAGTAACTGAATTCACACTTTTGACTTCCTGGCTCTGACACTTTTCCATTTATACGTAGTCAAACAGAAATTTCATACTATAGTCGAAGGACAGTAATGCAGTCTACATAGAAATGGGGTTACAAAGGGACATTTAAAAGTTGATGCAAAAGGAAGGGACTAAAATTTCAAATCATGAGTGCTCCACCTAAAAGTGCCAAATGTTATCCACAACTGGTGTCAACCTGTTTTCCTTGTGACAGTTTTTGAATGCTTTTGTCATTTCTTAGCACAGGACACCTTACTATAAATAGTGTAGAACTGACTTTCGCTTTGTATGTATTACATGTTAATGCAGCTACAGTAAAAAATAGTTTTGAATTTTATCCAGCTATTTGCTTGCTTAGTAGTCTAAGTTGTTGAGCTGAACTTAAAAAACAATCCCATTTGAAAATCATGCTATTTAAGTTAATCATCTTTGTCACCAGTATATTCTAGGGAAGGTTAAGCTTAATTTTCACTGGATTCCAACCCATTTGTCAGCTTTTTTCTGCTTTAGTTACTTTTGGCATTAGTAAATGGGACAATAGATCTGTAGACAGTAAGGGCAGGGCAGAAACCAGCCTCATAAGGTATGCCAGTCCATCCCAGGGAGAGCAAACACATATACAGACTTAGTGGGGAAGCTGAGTATCACCATTCTACCTATCACCACCATGCCTTCAAAGGTAGTGAACATATCAGAGACGTGTTCAAAACTCACATGGATGTATTGAAACCACACTGTTAGTTTTCTAGCCTCACCCTCTTCCTCATTTAGGCGCATATAGGTCATATCTGTTTCTTCCTTTTTCCTCCCTTTATTTAATCAGGCTGTTATTTGAAAGTGTTTATTTTTCCAATTATTTTTTTTGTTATTTTCAGGCTACTTTTCAGACTATTAGCTTAGCATTAGTGCTTAGTGTGTTTCATGGTGCAGCGCACCAGTGTGCTCATGATAGTGTATAAACAGTGCAGTAATCAGTGTGCTCATGATAGTGTATAAACAGTGCAGTAACCAGTGTGCTCATGATAGTGTATAAACAGTGCAGTAACTAGTGTGCTCATGATAGTGTATAAACAGTGCAGTAACTAGTGTGCTCATGATAGTGTATAAACAGTGCAGTAACTAGTGTGCTCATGATAGTGTATAAACAGTGCAGTAGCTAGTGTGCTCATGATAGTGTATAAATGTTACTTATAAGTTCTGGTGGCTCCCTATTGAACTGCTGACAAGCTGAAAAAAAAAAGACCCAAAACACAGTAGACGAGCAAATCTTGAAAATCTCTCTTCTCATTAAAACTTGTTTTGATGGGGGCAAGCTCCCCCTGAACCCTGCAAAACTTATATACAGACCAACTCTGAAATTGCCATACCTTATAGAAAAGGGAATATTCTAAGAAATGTCATCTCAGGCTGGAGATATGCAAGTCCATCCTTTCATCCATTCAGTCTCCATATTTCATTACTCGGTCTAGCATGTCCCAACACCTCAAATGGTTACTGTTCTGTTTGGGCATTTCTGACTTCTGGAAATAAAATCAAGTGTGGATAGGCCTCATAATTTTGGAAATGTGTAAATGGTGGAATATGATACCCTCTGTGAACATGGACAATCTGTTGTTCATGTACCTGGAAGTGGATCACTTAAAAGTTGACAAAGTATGCACGAACCTCAGCCAGAGAACTTTACAAGACAGGAAAAACTGATTAATTATCAAAGGTCTCTTTGAACACTGAAGAGAAAAAGCAACAAGACAAAGAAGACTGAAATAAGCAGAATAGATGAGAGGAGGACTCAGAGTCAATGGACTGTCGCAAACAAACCTTCCTTAGGGCAGAAGGAATGGAGGTTTCCTTGGCCAAGCCAGTTCAGCCTCCCCAGAGACCATGCAGATTTTTGCAGGTGTTTCATAAACTGTCGTGTGTGTCATTACAGAACCCATTCTGAGGAGGAGACTTATCAGCTTCTCCCCTGAGTTGGAGTTGCCTGGGTACCTGGAATCTCAACCATCATCAGTGATCCCTTCTATTCATATGCACTGCAATAGAATAATGAGGGCCTTAGTCAATGACCAAACTTAGCTTCATGTCCCCTCTTCTCTCTCTGTATTTAGGGTGCCTAGATGAAAACCTGTCCCTTCCACTGCATACGCTTCTTTTCCAGGCCTGGTTTTTGCACTGGGAGTGTTTGAGAGAGGTATGATACCTTTATCATTTGCAACAGTGGTCCTCCATCCATCACTGATAGCTCATTCGGTTCTCTTTATGTGTTAAGACCCCCTCTAGGCACAAGGATCTTGGTGTTGGTTACTTGGCATTTGTGTCAACATCAATGGCTTCAGTGCCTATTTCAGTGTCAATGTTTGAGCCCTTGGCACTGAAGACTTCTTCAGTGCCAGTCAAGGCTTCAGCACTAGGCATTCACATTAGCAGTAGCAGAGCCAGAGACTTGAGTCAGAATGTGTGTGTGGATAGTGTTGATGCACGAAGGTTTGACACTCAGCTGTGAAAACCAAAATGCAGTATGTAGGCAAAACACCAAAAGTTAAGTCATTTATTTTTACAAGGGACTTTGCCCTCTGCGTGCCTACATCTTGGCACTTATATGCACCATCTCTGAGGTCTATACAAGGAGAATTCTCTGATATGCTGCAATGTCAGCATTACTGTATAATAAAACCTACTCACACTTCAGAGCATTGAACAACTTATAGTCCCACATAAGATCATAGAAGGTTACTAGGCTAACTGCCCCAGGACCTTTACAAGCCTAGCCAATTTCAAACCATGTTCCCAAGGGTGTCTGCTTCAAGCAGACATTAAAATCAGCACCTATTGCCCCTGTCCAAGAGTTACACAGGTGTAACCCCCATGGCGAATTTCCAGTTACTCATCCAATAGTCCAAATTATGCTTAAATAAATGTTTGTTATTGGTTTTCAAGTTTGTTGGAGTGGAAGAACCCTAAAGAGGTAATCTGTGTTACTCAAAGAACAGTACTCATTCCACTCACTTTTTGTATATGTACATTATATAATAGGTTGTCAGGAAGATACTATGGAACAGCACGAGTACATTTTAGTTCTTAATAATATGTTATGATAAGATCACAATTGCTTTTTTAATTAAATTGAATTAAAATATAGTGCTTAAGTTGCTTTGGCTCGGCCAGGAGAATGAATCAGTTATGCAATTGCAACAATAGTTTTACCATTAATGTGAAACTTACACTTGATGGCTTTTGCATACCTATTGAATTTGTAGATTAATTGTGGACAGACACCCGCAATTCATATCAAAAAATAGAAGCTATGCTTGTTTTATCATTTGTAAAATCAGATAGCTAATATATTAGTGTGTCTGTATTTCCCCTGTGTAATAAATGCATAACTGTTTCAAAGTCGGCTGCCTCCTAGACTGTTGGCCACTTCTCACAATCATTATTATCTCATAATCATTAGATTATGATAGGACTTCAAGAACTGTTAGGACTTAGGATGGCTAAGAATGTTCTAACTTATCGGCACAGTTGAGTTTTGGCAGATTAACTGACAGTTTAGTCAGAAACTGAAAAATATTTATGTAACATATGTATATGTGTTCTTGATATTGACATGGCATAACTCTAATTGATTTCAATTGTTTTCCAGTTTTCTGCCCCAAAATGGTGTTCTTTGTTGATGTGGTTTTATTTTTTCCACCAAAGCTTCCTCTGTGGTCCCATAATATGGCGCTTTATTTGCCTTCCATCACTTTTATCGCCATCTTTCCATTTAATTTGAATAGTAGTAGGTAGCGTTGTCGCCTCACAGTAAGACGCTGTCCAGTTCGATTCTCAGCTAGAGAGTCTTCTGCGTGGAGACATATGTGAATGGGCGTACCTTCGTTGAAAGGTTGTGCGTCAGGCCTGGCTTGCTGGTACGTAAAAAATCAACTGCCAATCATTAGCGGACCGGAGTTCCGCTGTGGCGACCCCAAACTGGGAAAAGCCAAAAGACACAAACAAACAAGTAGTACTCTAAATTAAGTGCCGCTCAAGACAGTGCCAGTATATATTTTCAGTGACTCCCTTTTTTTTTGTAAGGCACAAGCTTCTAAACTTGATTTGTATGCGCCATTTATTGTTTCTCTCAGAAATATTTACCATTTTTTTCTGTAAAGCCTCTAAATTCCTTGGTCACTGGAACCCCTTTGCAGCTCGCTCACTGCCTTAGCCAGATATGTTTCTTGTCATTCATTCCTATGTTGCTCATCTAAGTATGAATAGTAGTTTACAGTGGCTCATTCCACTGGGTAATTTGATATGCCAGGTGCCACAACAAATTCCAAAAAGAAATAATGCAGGACTTTGATGAAAAACAAAACTGTACACAAAAAGATTGGTGAAAAGGTGTAAACAATAAAAAGAAGGATGACTTCTTGAGTCATACATGCTTAATATGTAGCACTCCAAAGATCAAATTTAATAGAAATATGATCTCTATTTCATGAGAAAATTTGATATTTGCATGTAGTTCTCTTTTAATCTGAGAGTTACATCAGTCAATTTTACCTTAATTTTGTAATGTGCTACTTGCCCTTTACACTTTTCTTGCAAGTGTTAGTGTAGCCATCACAGCCTAACTGCTTCATGTGAGTTGCTCCGCTAGAGATTTCTACAGTTTTGTAGCAACCCACAGAAATCACTAAGAATGGCCAACACATCCTTCCCCTGGCCATGTCTCTGACCACCTAGGTTTCTGCCTCAAACCAGGTCAGCTGCATCACTTATGGGTGCTTTCCCTATGCAGCAGCATGGCTGTAAGTTTGCTGTTGTTGCTACAGGTAATACTATACACAGTTCATTTATACTTCATCTAGTGGACAGTGTCTGCTGTCTTAGTATCAATGATAAAGGCACAGTGATGCTGAAGAAAGGAGGTACACTTGTGGTTATGCAAGTACTTTAGGTAGCCTGTAGGTGATGTCAAGTGTGGAATGGAATACAAAAAGTATATGATGTGTCTATTAATGTTTAATTATGGCATTCCTATCTGATGATGGCCTCACACAGTGCAAGATAATGCCATCAAACCCTTTTCACATTAAAAAGAATTGTCCCCAGAACATCTTCTTTGTGCTACCAAGAGCTAGTCTGTTATGACTATATATCATTTTAATGATTTATTCTTTAAAAATAAAAAGTGAATTTCCAGACTTAATACATGCCATGCTGTATAAAACTAGAGAAGTCTTACAAAGCAGAAATAAAGTGCCAATTTAAACCAGTTATTCCACAGTTTTTTGATCCCTAAGCATCTAAAGTCCTAAGAGTAGTTGTATGTTCTTTCTTGATCAATTAGCTGCCAGGTTGCCACTGGCCAATTGCCAGTCTTTTTGTCTTAAAGATCTCAACCAAGAAAGCCCCTCAAAAACCGACCCAGAAAAGCAAAGATTGGTTTAATTAAGATCAAAAGCCTGGCACTGCATGCTATAAATATATATTCATTATTCCTAGACATGGTGATGATATCTACGGCACAAAGAGAATAGTGTGATTATCAGCTGACATGAAATGCTGGGCTACAGAGTGTTCTGGAACTCAAGCAGCTTGAGCTCCTGCATCCCAAGGGTACCCATTTCAGCAGCCTAATTGCTGCCAGTTGTCAGAGTACTTAAATCATTTTAAACTGAACATTAGTGGTTTACTAAAAGCTGGTCTGAAATATATTTTGTTTCACGTGTTTATATGTGCCCTGTGGGATGTATATCACACTTGAGCATGTTTGTAATGAGTAATTATTTTTGCATTTACTGAGTTGTGTATTAGAAAATGTTAAGGTGCTTGAAGCCATGTGCATATCCAGTTGTTCAAGTAATGTAACTAGTAACATAGCCAGAAAAGTATTCTGTGGGGTTGGTGTTCGATTCCCAACAGAACTATTCAGTTCTTTCTCAGTTTTGTTTGTACTTGTTCTATAATATGCACCACAGCAGCACTGATGTTTAAAGTGGCTAACAGTTATGTAAGCATGACTGTACAAGTACAGAAACTACTGTTAAAGCCAAAAGCTGTTTTGATAATATAAGGCTGATCATCCCCAAAATACAACTGATTTTTGATATATATAAAAAATATATATATATATATTTATGATTTTTCAAATAAAAATTAGCATATCTCATGGCCTGTCAGACACCTTTAATATCTTAATAGTATCAAACGAACAGTTCTGGCATGTTTCTTTAGTAAGAAGTTTTTTGACCATCAAAACACCAGCAAACTTTGCTGACCAAGACTGCTAACAAATTTATAGATAAACCACTGCAGTGTGTCACAAGGTGATGGGTGTACTGTCTGTAGGGAGTTCATCACCCGTGGAAGATTATGTAGTTCTTAGTGGAAGTAGAGCTTCAGGAATGTCTTGCTCTATTCTAGCAATCCGTTTGGCATTGTATGGGTTAAGTGAGTTATGTTACAGTCAGGGGCCTGCTACAATGGCATTCCTATACAAAGATGGCTTGATCATTGACTGTTGTGTTATACTTTCAAAGGAGTTTAAAATCAAGAGTTAAATGAAAATATTCCATTTGCTACAATGTTTCCAAATCTTCATTAGTAGCTGTGACTACCATTTTGTACCTACCCAAAAGCAGCATGCTAAGTATGAATATTGTAAAAGGGTTAAAGCCGAAAATAAAATAAAAAAACACATTTTCTGAAATAGGAACTTTTTGTTGGTGTAGAGAGAATGGGAATTCTTATGCAAGTATATTTGCTTTTTTGCTTTTTATAGTTTATTACTTCATAAAGCCTACATGCAACAGATTACTGTAATGTTGCTTTTGTGTTCTTAAAATATGTTTAAATATTTTACTTACTCATAGAAAATGTTACTTGCGTAACACTGAAATCATATCTGAGGAATTAACTATTTTTAATGAGAATTCACATTAATTCCATTTGTCTGAAGTTTTTTCTGTCTGTTCACTACTTTTGAATGTCTGATGTACTATGTGAATAAACCAATGTGCAACCGCCAATTATGATTCAAAAATGCAAAATGCACAGATTAAACTGTTTATGCAAGTCACATAGAACAAAGAAGTGCTGCTTTTATGATTAAACAAGTTATTTAAAATACAAAAGCAAATGGTTTGGTAAATAAGTATTTCTGTGTCACTGTGTAGTGTTTGCAGTGCAATGTGCTATCTTGTTTTTGAAAGATGTTGGTCTTTTGTCCTGTTTAAAACTGAAACAGCACCAGCTTTTTGTAAACTGAAAGTACGTGTTAAATGTTTCTGGACTGGAATACTGTATGTTCCTGATTAAAATGTTTTAAATGTGAAATTTAAAGATGACCTTTCTTTTTTAGTAAAACGTAAATATTTGAAAAAAAAACTATTTTATTACATTTTCGCTTGGTCTTTCATATATATTATTTTTGTGTGACGTAAGTCTTTATATTCAACATCTTTTCTTCCTGACAATTGCAGTCTTAGGAAAAAAAACTAAATAACTGCAGCAACATATGCATGAGTATTGCAGCATTACTAGTATCAGACTCGAGGCAATTTTATAACAAGCTAAATAGTTACTAAAAGCTATTTGAGTAATGCAGCTGTACTGGTAGGTTTAGAAGCTGCATTCACGTGGAGTGTGTACTCAAGCGTTGCAGTAATGCATAATCAATGGTACTGGAAAATCTGCATTCATGTAGAGTGTACCTAAGGATAATAGTAATATAAAATCAATGGTACTGGAAGAACTACATGTATGTGGAGTGTACCTAAGTATAGCAGTAATGCAGAATCGATACTGGAAGAACTGCATTTATGTGGAGTGTACCTAACTGTAGTAGTAATGCAGAATCGATACTGGAAGAACTACATTTATATGGAGTGTACCTAACTATTGCAGTAATGCAAAATCGATACTGGAAGAACTACATGTATGTGGAGTGTACCTAAGTATAGTAGTAATGCAGAATCGATACTGGAAGAACTGCATTTATATGGAGTGTACCTAACTATAGTAGTAATGCAGAATCGATATTGGAAGAACTGCATTTATGTGGAGTGTACCTAAGTATAGTAGTAATGCAGAATTGATACTAGAAAAACTACATGTATGTGGAGTGTACCTAAGTATAGTAGTAATGCAGAATCGATACTGGAAGAACTACATTTATGTGGAGTATACCTAAGCATAGTAGTAATGCAGAATCGATACTGGAAAAACTACATGTATGTGGAGTGTACCTAAGTATAGTAGTAATGCAGAATCGATACTGGAAGAACTACATTTATGTGGAGTGTACCTAAATATAGTAGTAATGCAGAATTGATATTGGAAAAACTACATGTATGTGGAGTGTACCTAAGTATAGTAGTAATGCAGAATCGATACTGGAAGAACTACATTTATGTGGAGTGTACCTAAATATAGTAGTAATGCAGAATTGATACTGGAAGAACTACATTTATGCGGAGTGTACCTAAGTATAATAGTAATGCAGAATTATAAGCATTGCATTAGCAAAATGAAATTGCACTGTATCCTCATATGGTAGTGCAGTACTTACTGTTACCTCCAGAAGCTGAATTTATGTTAAGTTGTACCCAGGCATACTAGTAATGCAACATCAGTGGTGCTATAAGCATGGTGTGATGAGCCCTCTTACAGGTACAATAATAATTTGGTGCGACTTGTACCACCAGAACATAAATGTAAGTGCAGTAACGTGTTAGTATGTAACTAATGTCCCTGGAAGAGACAAGTTATAACTAGAAGCCTGTTGTTTTTGCCTGGTCTTACTAACAAATTTGACAATACATTAAAAAATGCACTTTAAGATGAAAAAAGATTGAGATGGTTTATCATTGTGGATAGGCTGGTTTAAATTGCCTGTAACCACTTTTTATAGTTTACTTTCAGTAAATCACCTTTTTTATCTGAAGAAATCTAGTTCATTGCAGCACTTATTCTGAAATTCATTTATAAAATGTTAAATTGCTGTCAGATCTGTTGAACCCGTCAATCTTTCTGACAGAAATAGAATCTCTAGGTACATGTTTTATATCAAATGATCTCTCTTGCAGTGGTAAGACAGGTGGGATTTTGTAGAGCACTTTCTACAGTATCATTCGGGACTGAAGATACAATTATTGGGATCACATAACACACAAAATGCTGCTTGCTTCAACCCCAAAATTCACTGTTGTAATACCACACTGTAAATGTTTTTCCTTCCAAAAAAGTTTCCAGATGTGCTGAGTGGACCCAGACTTTATCTATGTGAATTTTGGATGTTTGGGATATTTCTGAGTTAAAATATTTCATGTTTCTCTTTCCTTCAGTATCTTTTATATTTCTTTTCATTATTTTAATGTAATCTTCCATTTCCTTTTATTTCATTTTGTTTTTGTATTTTTGTTTTATATCTCTTCTTCCCTGTGTCAGCAGAGGTTCATAGGTGTATACTAGGCTAACGGCTGCAAAGGCCTTTATAAGCCTAGCCATGCAACTCAGAAGTGTCCCTTGAATTTTTGTACCTCAGACATTTATATATGGGATTTATGTTAGTTAGGACATGATGTATGGAGTCCCTCTGTCCATCAGAGACATGGGCACCAGAACAAGGGGTGAATTTCAGATTTGCCATCCACTGGTTCAGTTTACACTTGAATAGGATTAGGGTGAGACTCCATTTAACATGGATGGGGTCGCCTATAATAGAGAATCAGAATTCTCTGAGATATGCGTCTGTCTCTCCAGCATGCACTACTTATGTCACAAGCAAAATTCAGGTCCTTAAATCTAGTAGTTTGTATGATGTTTGTTTTCTGGATATGCAAAAGATTCATCAGAGCTGGATCCACAGACACTTTGTATCCCAGGAATAGGTCACCTCTCAGTAGTCAGTAGGAAACAGAGTATAGAGACAGGGCTTAGAGGCATTCCACAGAGGACATTGTGTTTATGCCCTGTATTCTTTTATAATTAACTTTTCTGTATGTCCCAATTGTTGCATGTGTCTGGTCAGATACATACCGAAGGGGGCATTATACTTAATAATGGGTCTGACGAAGGCCAAATATAGTGGCATGATGACCTCCATGGATATTACTGTCTTGGAGGGATACTGTGACTGCTTCTAACTTGTAATCATATGCAAACTTAGTCAGCCAGATACCCTTGACACTGGACTTGATTTCAGAGAAGTGTATGCCAAAGAGGAGCAGCCCAGTATGGAACCCTGAGGCACTCTGCTTGTTTCTTTGTGGAGTGGGTTCCACCAGTCCTAACTTCCTGGGACCTATCTGTGAGCCAGCTAACTATCTGGCATGTTAGATGCAGGTTTATACCCAATTTTGTATGTTTGTTTACAATGCCTGAGTGGGTCATTGTGTCAAATGCCTTAGCCAGGTTGAAGTAGGCAGTATACACCATTTTATATGTTCATAGGATGATACTAGGTTATTGGCCTGGAGGCCCTTATAAGCCAAGAATTTCACCCATGTTCCCACAAAGTCAGCACCTGTTATCCCTGTCCAGCAGGGACACAGGTGGGATCCCATGGGTATATTTTCTGTTTCCCATCCAGTCATCCAGGTTCCTTCTCAAAGAGGGCTAGTGAGGTACTCTGCTTGACATGGAGAGGGAGTCTATTCCACAAATTGGGGAGTCATTGAGACACAAATCTATCCTGCCAACAAGTTATATTAATGTCACAGACCAGGTTGAGGCCTTGCATTTGGGTTGTGTGAGTGGAGTTTGACTTACGGATATACAGCAACTCCATCAAGGAGTCTCAGACAGCCTTGTATGCCAGACATGGGTTACCTCTGAGCAGTCTGTACAAGACTGAGTAGAGGGATAGGGCTTTTAGCCTATCTGTATAGGATAGGTGTTTGAGACCCTGGATTTTCCTGGTCAGGAACCTCTGTGGTGTCTCCAACTGCTGCATGTGCTTAAAAAGGTACATGCCAAAGGGGGCACTGTACTCGATAATGGGTCTGATAAGGGAGGAGTACAAGGATGTTATGACCTCCTTGTTCCTGGATGAAATACCCTTACTTATGAGGTGGACCATATAGAAAGGCTTCCGTACAACAGAGGCAACACGGTAGTTAACCGTCAGGTTGCTATCAATCTGGGCACACAAGTCCCTCATCCATTGCCTTGCTGACCTTTTCAAAGAAGTTCACCAGGTTTAGAAGGCCTGACCTTCCTTGACAAAACCAAACTGGATTGGGCCCAGTGTCTGAAGGCTTCCTGTTTCTCTGTTGATCATTTTCATGATAATTCATTGGCTTTGCGTATCATAATAGTCAAACTAATGGCTCTATAATTTCCAGGGTCTGTTGAAGGTCCATCCTCATGAAGAGGGATGACCGTTGCAGTCCTCCATCCTCATAGCACAAAGCCTGTTTTGAGATTACAGTTAAATAGTGACTCCAGTGGGCCTGATAGATCATATTTTAGGCTATTCAGGAGGCATCCTGGGATATTATTAAGTCCAAGTAAATCAATAGAATGGACAATGAGAGGCAAAAATGTACTTTTATCAAATTATGCACAAAGAAAGGCAATAAATAGCAGACAGAGGCAAGCAGACATTGCTTCCTTAAAAAATGTACTGCCTCCTTTGGGCCTTGACCACTGACAGTGCCACGGTAGGAATCTAGACAGAGGCATGACTGGGGTGAGAAGTAGGCCACTGAGGATTCTGGCCCCAGTAAAGTGGGCTTGGTGGTAAGAGCCCCCTCTCAAGTTGTCTTATCCTTATCAACAGAGACTAAGACTATTCCCTGGAAGCATGAATGAGAGTAGATCTGCAATACCCAGTCTGTGGAGAATTTCAAAACATTGGCCAAAAAAGACGTCATTCACTGGGGAGACTTCAAGGAGACATTTGAGCTGAGACCGGCAGCTTCCAGGGGAATAGAAGGTGGTGGAGACCCTCAAACTGTATCTGCCAATGGCAAGAAGTGCCTTTCTGGTCCTCTTCAATCAAGGATGTTCCTAGGTTTAAGTACAAATGGGAGCACATCTGGGATGTGTGGTGCTTTAATGGGGGCTTTGGCCCAGCTAAGAGAGGTCCAGAGTTGGGGGCTGCCTCATAGAAGTCCTAGGCCTAACCCTAAAGCACCATTCCAAAGAAGTTTGTTTGAGATTGGATGTGCTGCTGCTCAGCTCAAGGGAGTTCCCTATGATGATCCAGAAGTGGACTGCTATTCCTCAAAATGGCTTGAAACCACATTTGCTCTGACACAGATGTGTAGTCTTCAGGAGAATGGAAGTTAGAGGAGTCTCTGCCTATCCCAGGATGTGCCAGGATTTGCCTCCTCTGGGCCTCCTACATCATCACCCTGGAGGAAGTCCAGGATAACCTCTTGGCTGAGGCCTGTGGAAGACTGTGAGGGCTTGACTCAGGAAGAAGTTTCCCTTTTAAACATATGGAGCTAGTAAGAGAGACCAAGAATCACACTTGCGGTCTGGAAGACATCAGGTTTCCCTTGGTAAGGCACAAGGTCACCCCTGCCTCAAATCAGACAACCTTCAACATTGATTGGTCCACCTTCTTGGCTGAATCCCCTGTCACCTATATAAATCTTTTCAGGTTCAAACAAATAATAACCACTCCTACTAGGATCAGTAAACCCACTAATAAAGAAAGTATTTTAGATTGGATTCTTAGCAATAGTTATCCCCACTTGTATACATATGGGACTCTCCCCGATGATCTAAGTGATCACGCTCTAACTTACATTATTAAGCATAAGGCAGAGAACTCCCATCAGACCACATACAAAATGATCAGAAATACTAAGAACTTCAACCCTGTTAATTTCCAAAATGAACTTAAGTCATTCAGCTGGTCATTCCTAAAACATATACCACTAAAAGAGGCAGTAGCATACTTCAGTACAAAATTCCTGAGCATCCTTGACTCTCATGCCCCTGCACGTACTATTAAAACTAAATCAAATACAGCACCATGGCTCACAAAGCAAACCAAGTTAAAAATCAACCTTAGAAGTAAAGCCTGGGCCAATGTAAGCAACTAAAGCCCCTCTCAAGCAATTGAAATACAGTCAGCTTAGGAATGATACAAAAAAATCCATTCTGCTAGCTACCATAACCTCCAACAAAAATGCCAAAACAATCCCTAAAAGTTCTGGGCAGGTATAAACTGACTTCTTCATCCAGGACAATCTACCACTCCAACCCAATCAAACCTCACCCATAAATCCCCAGAGATTATTGCTAGTTCTTTTAATAACTTTTTCACTGAAACAATCCAGTTTCTCGCTAACCAACTTACTCCCACATACTCTAACTCCACCACTAACACACTCACTACTCATCCCCCCTTTAACTTCCAACCTGTCTCTACCACTCTTATATGATCCCTAATCAAAATGTTGAAACCAACCACCCTATCTGCTGACCTCCTTCCTGCAGAGTTCTTACAAAAATCTGCAGATGCCATAGTATACCTCATCTCTGTCCTGATCAACAGGACCGTAACAGATGGTGCTATCCCCTCCATCTGGAAAATATTCCATGTTATCCCACTCCACAAAGGTGGAAGTTCCACAGAACTGTCCAATTACAGACCCATTGCCATTCTTTCACCACTAGCCAAAATAATGGAGAAGTGCATCCATAAGCAAATTATGCACCATCTCATTCAGACGAATCTGCTGGCTGTCTCTCAGCATGGCTTCAGGCCACATCACAGCACCCCCTCTGTGCTCCTTTCCTTTTTAATGTCATATACTAAAACAGGAATAATAATATGCTATCCTCAGCCCTCATTCTAGACCTCTCAAAGGCCTTTGATATGGTCAACCACCAATTACTCATCCACTCTCTGAAATCTATACAGTGGTTCCTATCCTACCTGAGTGGTAGACAACAGGCTGTATTATGGCAGGGCAAACTGTTCACCCTTTTACCTCATACCTTTGGGGTTCCTCAGAGCTCTATTTTAGGTCCTCTCCTCTTTTCTATCTTCATCAACAACCTTCACACTGCCATCCCAGAAGCAACCTGCATCCAGTATGTAGATGATTCCACCCTGATCTCCACAACCTCCTCCCCATCAGCCCTGCAAACCTTAACCCAGAATATATTTAACACAGTTGACAATTGGTTTTCTAATCACCATCTTCTGTTGAATCCTAACAAAACCAAACTACTACTCTTTACCCCCCACTAGTAGGTCCACCCCACTTTCTTTTTCTATAATATCAAGCAATGGTACCTCTATTGCCACAGACAGCCATACTAAGCTCCTATGGGTAATAGTAGATAATAACCTCAAATTCGATTTGCATGTCAGTAAAACTATCAAAATCATTAATAAGAAACGTGGCTCATTATATAGAAATAAACCTTTTCTAACCCCATTAGCTAGGACCGCAATTGCCTGCTCTCATCTACTCTCTACCCTTCTATATGCTTCCTCTATACTCAAACCTAAACAAATCAGAACTTATCAAGCTCTCTCGCTGTTAGAACCATATTGCCAGATTCGCCACTGGGTCCACATATAAGACACATCATTATCAAAAGGTCAATCTCCTAGGGTGGCCAGAATTACCAAGCTTACTTCAGTTCAGTCAGCTAATAGTAGCTCACAATATTTTTAACCAACCCAAAAATACCACCGCTCTTAAAAATATCATAAAACCATATAGTAAATCCAGGCTGCTACGCTCATCCAACAAGCTGTCCAAAGACACAAAGCTAATAACTCATCTGGTGACTCCATGTTTGCCAACTTTATTGGCAAAACTTGGAATTCACTTCCAGCTAACCTTACCATTGAACCCTCTCTATGTCTCTTCAAAACAGGCCTCAAACAGTATTCTAAAATTCACTGGCTCTGTCCCTGTACTAACCCTGATTAATCTTCATATCTACTTCCTTATTTAAACAGTACTGTATTCATTTCTTGCTCACAAATGCTTGCTGTAACCTTCTGGTTTTGTATATTATGTTACACTGTGAATCTTGTGAGTCTCTTCATGAGGGCCACATACCTACTTTGCAAATAATAACTGTTTGTTGTAACCTACTTGTTTTGTATTCAATGACACTCTGTTAATTTTGTGAGTCCCTCTTGAGGGCCACAATTTATTTTGTAAATATACTTGGCTCGTATGTGTGATGTTTATCTGTGTAATTGGAGCTTTTCTCTCCAGGCCTCCACTGAAAATAGACATGTATCCAGTTGGACTATCCCAGTCAACAAATGTAAAATAAATAAATAAAATAAATAAATAAATACATAAACAACCTACCTATGAACCTATAAAAATCTTGATGATTGGATGGGTAATAGGAAATTCTCTCCGAAGATCACTTCTGTGGTTCTGCTTGACAGAGGCACAAGAAAATAATTTTCTTGGGTGGTGAAAGCCAGGGTACCTTTTTGGCTAGGCTTGTATGGGCTGTAGGGCCAATAGCCTAGTACCTACCTATGAACCTATAGCTTTGAGGAGAATGAAAGGTGAGAATGACCCTTAGCATGCGTCTTCCATTGGTAGTGGGAGTTTCTCCTTTATTTTCTCAACAAGGTTAATCCCCATTGAAAGTCTGCATGGGAGCATGGATGTAATTTGAGGAAGGCGTGTAAGGTTCTAGCATGGTTGCAGGGGCAAGGAGAGTTCCACAAGGTAGGGTAGAAGTGGAGTGTTATTCTCCAGCAGATATGGAGTGCACAGGTGTTCAGACATGATTAGTCACCTTCCAGAAAACTTGGTGATTGAGAGGACCCATGCCAGTACGTGCCTCCCTTTGCCTACTGTATTGAGGGTGCCCCGCAGAAATCTAGACAGAAGGACAGTGCAGTTTTAAGCAGACCTATGAGTGCTCTGTCTTGCATAGGAGCAGAGTCTAAAGGTGGGGACGTCTGGACCCACTCTCAGAGGCTAAATCCCTGTTGGTCACTGTCCAGTAGAATGGAGAGTGAACGATATACTTTATATCATTCTGCAGCAGAGGGTGCCTCCCCTGGGCCTCCAACATTATATGCACCCCTAGTGGTATTCCAGATGAGAGTACAAACTTTGAAGAGTCTTCTAGAGGTTGTGGTTCATGTAGTAAGGGTCCAGAGGGAGAATCCCCCTTGGACATCCCAGGTATATTACCTAGAAATAAGATCCTTTCCAGATATCCAGATGAGAATAAGCCTGTGGCACTGGACTGGGTGGGGGGGGGTCACAAGGTCAGCCATGAGTGGAGTATTATTATATGAGAAGTTGCAAGTGCATGTGCAATCAGACATGGTAATATCAGGGAAATGGAGGAGGAAGAGAACGAATGGACTACGCTGCCTCCCTTGGGCCTGGATATCAAAGCTGCCCTCTCTAGAAAGTCTAGACAAGAGAATGTCTGTAGTCCTCTAGACAGCATTGTAGGGGGTTCAAAGAATGGGGTTCCATCTTCGCACTACTGCATCTATTGCTGAAGACAAGATCCTGTCTAAGGAAATTCAGATAACAGCTAATTTGTGGCCATCTCAGGCCAAGGGAAGTAGCAGACAATCAATCACAAGTGGATGGTCATTTCCAAGGAAGGCTTGAAGGGCATATATGATTTAACTTGGTTAGGTAGCCTCTAGGAGAAAGCAAGGTGGCGGGTGGAGCATATGGCCCTTTATCTGAGGCTGCCCTGAAGAGAAAGCATGCAACTTCCAATGACCTCCTGCATGGAGAACATCTCCCTGCCACCAGGGCTTCTTTTCCAATAGCCATGGCAAGCCTGCCTCAGATGGCAGCCATGCTCCTGTTTGAGGCAAGCCTGGCTTGGCAGGAGTAAAAGGTTTCTGGAGGTGAGGGAACCATCTTAGAAATCTCAGTCCCCTAAATCCCCTCCTTGTAAGTCTAGGTGATGGTGGATCTGCAGACCGCAGCCTGCAGGGAGTTCAACATGGGTGGCCAGTAGTGCAGGAGTAGTCACCAGGAAGACTTGAAGGAACTTTTATAGTTCAGTACCATTTGGCAGCTACCGGGAGAATGTGGGGGGGGAGGGATCTTTAGTCTGTCTCCTTCCATGGTAGGAAGTACCTTGCCTGGACTTCCTTCATTGAAAGAAATCCCAAAGGAACTGCATACTGGAGCATGGCTGCAGTCTATAGATGTTTTAAGGACTCTGTTCCATGTAATAGGGGTCTGAAAGTGAAGGCACCCTGTCATAAGTCCCAGACCCATTGCCAGATATGAAGTTTCTTCCCTTAGTGTATAGCTGGCAACTCATTGGCTGTTTCCAGAATGAATGGTGTGCTGTCAGTTTGGCTGTGAGCAGGCTGGTCAACTAAGAAAGGTCAAGAGTACACATGTTGAATATAGTTTGTCAGTTTACTTAATTGGTAGCAGGGATGCCCGGGGGGGGGGGTACCATTGCCTCTCACAAGAAGTCCTTCTCCTTATGCTGTTACTTGTCCTTTGTATGGCTTACAACCTGAGAAGGTACCATGGATAAGAGGGTCTTGGGTACCATGTTCACATATTGATGGTTGTGTTTCCCACCGAGTAGGATAGTCTCCTCATGGTAATGTCCTGTCATAAAATTCTGTAAGGAGAGGTGGTATCAGAAATGGACCTGCAAAGTTCCTTGCCATGTAGGTGATTCCTGGCAGGTTGTGTCCTTTTGGAAGTGAGGGCCAAGAAGTCTTGATGTGTTAGCAGAAGGCACTGGTCCACTGTGAGGCTGGAAACAGGTACCCAGAGGTGTGGTGCCCTTTTGGCTTTAGCAAGCTATCACCACAAGGCTGTTCCTTAAAGACAGACATCATCACACCATTCTGTTCTGACTGCTTTTGTTAGAGCAGAGGTGTAAATAGGATAAGGCAAAGGTGGCAGCTGTCCTTGGTGCAAGGTGTTAGGGGGTTCAATCAGCATGTACTGATGGTGTGGGAGTGCACAACCAGCATTCAGAAATGAATGCCAATACTGAGTTTTCTGATGCACTTTGTATGTAATATGTGTAATGTTATAGTAGGGCTCCTCTAAATTTGAGATGAGGGGACAACAGTTTGAGAAACTGCACATGGCACTAGACAGCCTAGCTACAGTTCTGTATCAGAGACTTGCTCATATAGCATATGTGTGGAGTTTGATGTCTATAAATGTCAGGATGTTTTTGCATGACTTGGTACTTTCAAGATGTGTATCTATCCATAAATTAACAATTTGCCTAATGTATTGCTGTATCTGGAAGAAGAAATAGCCAAGAGGAACATTTTAAATGTTTTTAACATTATTTATAAAATGCCTCATTGCTTCCTGGCCTTCTGAATCAAAATCCAGAGTCTCAAGTATGTAGTCTTTGGCAGTACTTAAGTATGGATGTTCAGGATTATGGCTCTGATAAGTAGCATGGTTCACAAGTGCTTGTCATTGTGCATCCTCTGGTGAGGTGTCCTGTAAAGGCTCTGCCACATGGGCATGGAAGTCGTAGTTTTGTCACCTTCACATTCGGACAGTTTTATAGTCTTTACCTTTTCCTTCCTCACTTGGCATACAGGCTGGACATCAATGCCTCTCCTATCCAGGACTGACTGTACCTGCTGACCTTCATGTTCTTCTTCTTCAGTGCCAGCAGATGATAGGCCTCAGTAGTTGTGCTTCTGTGTGAATCAAGCTGTAGCTTCTCTCAAGAATACCCTTGGAACTGCAGTGGGGAAAAATAAGCAAAATAAAATAAGCCTTCAAAATCACTGAATGACTAGAAATAGTACTTATTAATGTAAAGTTCTTCCATAGAATCAATGACAAATTTGGTATAATAGCTTTGGATGCTTGCCTTGCCAATGCTTTAGTCAGGGCTAGGGACGAGATCTTGAATCAATCCATCCTGATGAGCACCACAGTACAGTTACCACTGTTAGATGAGTTAATTTATCAGACAAGAAATACAAGCATTAGATACAGCTGAGAGACTTGCAGATGTGTACATCCATTGAAAACTACAAAGACGCATCAATTGCCATGATAGCAGACAGGAAGATATAGACTATTCACAGTCAACATCTTGAACAATCAGAACCCCATATTCTTGGTGATAGCCATCTATTGTGATATACATATGGAATAAGCATTTTGTAAAGTATGTAAGTTGGTGATAAAAGGCAAGCCCTTCAATGCAGAAAAAAACATTCACTAGTAAGCTCTTTTATCCTGTATACAAAGACTTGGTCAGACTAAAGAAGTCTCATTACATAGGAAGAAAGCGAATACTGGTGAAAGTTTTTTTTCTGCATTAAAGTGGTTGCCTTTTATCACTAACTTGTGTTTCTTGTTTTATCTTTTGGTTTGTGTAAGTTTGTGGCCATTTTTTGTCTTGCAAAGTATGCTATTCTCTGCTGGCTCATGAGTTGAGATGGTCTTGTTGGACATAACTCTCCTACTCATCTGTGAGGATGCACATAGATTTGTATAGGTCTCATACTGATAAATGGCACAATATCTCCCTGCATTGTGAATTATTAAGAGGAATATGAGATAATTTGCTGCCATGATGTGGTTCTGATTGTCCAAGATGCTGACTATGAAGAGCTCATATCATCTTCTCTGCTATCACAGGAATTGATAAATCATTGTGTTTTTTTCATTGGGTGTACACATCTGCAAGTTCCCCAGCTGTATCTCATACCTTTATTTTTGTCCAGCATGGTCACGGGTGCTTCCATAGTGATAGAAAGTACAGTTGTGTAAGTCCTTCTTACCTGTAACAGTAGATGTTTGAATTTCACACTACCTCAGTGGCATATGGGTTCTGTGCCTCCACAAACCCAACACTGGCAGTTTTCCAGAGCTCAGAATCCCCTCCTCTAACTCTCTGTGATGGAGAATTGGCTAAGCCCCTCCCATCAGGGGAAGCCTAACCCCTGTCACAGAAAGCCAGTTATTCAGGCTTTTAGGGTTAAAGAGGACAAGCTAAGAAGGATCACAAGCAAGAATTGCCTGAAACCAACTAATTTGTAGCCATAATGGGTGGGAGGGTTGCCTAATGGTTAAGGTGTTTGCCTTACAAACACAAGGTGCACTGTTTGAGTCTCACAAGGGATAATTGGCTAGGCTTAAAATGGCTCTCAAGGGTAGTTAGCTTAGTACTAATCTATGAACCTATCCATCTATAAAATAAACCAACACAAATAACCAAAGCCAGCCAACAACACAAGATTGGATACCATCAAACTATATACAAAATGAGAGGGATGGTGCTGATACTTTGGCAGTGTGATATTAAAACATCTACTGTTACAAGTAGGTAGGATTTGCACAACTCTATGTTCATTATTCATACTGCCAAAGAGGCATATGAGTAGATTCACAAAGCTTACACTACCAGAGAGGAGGAAGGATAAGGCTCCATGAGGCCCTGAAGAACAGTCCTTGCAAATCCTGCTCTGAAAGTTGAGAAAGAATCCAGTTTGTAGTGCTTTGTAAAGGTATGAACATAAGTCCAAGTTGCTTCTCCTATAATGCTTCTAGAGTCCACTCCTTTTCAATATGCCACCAAAGAGGCTAAGGCTGTGGTGGAATCTGCCTTAAACCTGCTTGTAATAGATTTACTGTGGTGGGAGTTAAAAAACAATAGCAGAGGACAACCGATGAGCAATACTTTGCTTAGAAATAGGTTGACCCTTCATAGCCCCAAAATAGGAAATAAACAGCTGTTCAGCTTTCCTGAAGGGCTTAGTTCTGTCAAAGTGGTACCTGAGCTGCATGTAAACATCCAAGGTATGCAGAATCTTCTCTCCGTTGTTTTAGGTTCTGGAAAGAAAACTAGGAGTTTGATGGCTTGATTTAGATTAAATTTAGAAACAACTTGTGCTATAAAACAAGGGTTAGTGCATAGAACAATCCTATCCTTGTGGAAAATAAGATACGGTTGTCCCACTATGAGAACATGCAGCTGAGAGAAACACCTTGCTGATGTTTTAACTTTGATCTTTCTCATAGCGCAAACTTGGCTAATACATTGCATGAGTTAAAGTAGTTTACAAGAAAACTAAATTTACATTACTTATTACAGGATGTTAATTATAGGAATAATTTTTCTAAGCCTTCTACTTATAATCCTGTACTACACAATACCTTTGAAGTATTTAAAAAATGTTGCAAAGGGGATATAAGGAAATTTGTTAAATAAAAAAAAATTAAATTTTTATAATTTAAATCCCAAAGAAAGGGCAGCATTGAAACAACCTAGGAATATGAAAGAGTTGATATTAATGAAAGCTAATAAGGGAGGGGGGTTGGTCATAATGTATGAATCTTATTATAAAAATGATTTAGAAAGAATGTTGTAGATTGCTAAAGAATATAAAGAAGTGAACCTGGACCATATTCATTGTGGTTACAAATTCATTTATGCGTTTTTATATGATTTACTTCTGAACAGTGAATTGGAGTACAATTTATATAATTCCATGTTAATTGAGAAACCCAAGATTGGGGTCTTTTTCGGTATTCCAAAAATACATAAAAACGTAAAAAATCCCCCCTTCAGGCCTATTGATTCTGCTACCACTTATATTACAGAAGGCATTTCTTTGTATATGGACACAATTCTTAACCCAGTCGTTAGAAATTTGCCTTCCTTTTTATGTAATGCTTGGGACTTTCTAGATCAAATCAAAAAGTTTAATGAGAGTTATTGTTATGATGATGGGGAAGTGATTATGTTTACAGTAGACACTGTGTCCTTGTTTATGAGTTTGTAAGATCTTATTTGACAGTTTTACATCATTTCCCAATGAAAAAAAATAGTTTAGTTTGTTCCCTTTTAGAAGTGTTAGAACATAATTATTTTATACTTAAAGAAAAGTATTATCAACAATCCAAGGGTATTGCTATGGGGTCAGCAGTGACCCCAGCTTTTTTTGCTAATGTTGTTTTGGGTTGGTGGAAGAGTGAATTTTTACCATGTACTACCCATTTTGACAGAGATGTGTTTTTTAGAAGGTTTGTGGATGACTTTTTCTTTATCATGAAATGAAACTTGAATCATTGTGAACTGTTTTTTAGATGAGTTAAACAAAAGTACTGATTTTATAAAACTTACCTTAGCTAATGTTGGGTTACAAGTGCACTTTTTAGATATTTCTTTGGAATGGGATGTTAAAAGTAAGTCCTTTGATAGCAACATCTTTTGTAAAGACATATTTTCAAACTGTTACCTGCACTTTCAAAAGTAATCACCCTGGGTTTATTAAGAAAAATATATCCAGAAGTCGGTATGTTAGGGCACCAAGATTAATTACCAATAACATGGTTTTTAAAAATGAAATGGATATTACCTCTTTGTTTCTGGAAAGAGATTACAGGGAACAACAATTACTCTGTCATTGTCCATGTTGGTGTGAATGACCTGAGATGTACCTCCTTGGACTATATGAAAAGGGACATGGAGGAGCTGTCCGATCTTGTAGCCCAGGCAGGTATGACCCTAGCCCTGAGTAGCATCCTGCCATCACCCAGAATGATACCACAGTACAAGGACAAAATGATTGACTTCAACAACTGGCTAAGCTTCTGGTGTCATTCTATGGCAATCCAGTATCTGTCTGCCTGGGATGACATGATCGACAAGCCATGATGCTTTGCCAGAGATGGCCTGCACCTGTCGCCCCTGGGATTCTGGATACTGGCTAAGGCTCTAGCCACCCCATAGTGCCTTTTTTATGCAAGGTTCAAATGACAAATTCACCACCCTAACAGGTTTAGGCAAGAAGAATCTGAGGGTATTGCTACTCAATGCTAGAAGTCTAAACCTCAAAATGCACTCTCTTGAGGCACTCCTTAAAATGGAGAACATCGACATCTGTGCAGTGACAGAGACCTAATTCAAGGCTCCAGAGAGTACCCCTGCATTACCAGGCTATAATTCATACCACACCTTTCGGCCACCTAACCTGGACCGAAACACTAAAGGCGGAGGCGTGTCCATATTCATTAAGGATATCCACATCTCCAGGCTAGTTGCTCAGCATAATGCATCCGAGATTATCCAAGTGCAACTAACTCTGGGCAAGACCGCAATCCAAATTGTAGCTTGCTACAGATCCCCCACCATGTCCCAGGATTCCCACTCCTCGTTTCTTAATACACTGGAAAATATTAGGGTACAACCTAACACCCTAATAATGGGCAATTTCAACTACCCTACCATTAATTGGGAAAACTACTCATGTACCAACTCTTGTGCTCAATGTTTTCTGGAATTCATAAATTCCAATGCCATGGATCAACTTATCCACACCCTCACCAGGGGCAGCAATATCCTAGACCTGGTTATTACCAACATGGGCAATCGATGCACCACACCAGAGGTCAATTCCTCATTGGTCAGATCTGACCGTAAGCTAATCACCCAAGACATCCACATCCCTCCCCCACCCCCCACCCCCATTACGGAAACCACAGTAAAAAATTTCTCCAAAGCCAACTTCACACTTCTTAAGACAGAAGTGGCAAACTTCACGACACCCATGCTGACGGACAATAGAGGTATGACTGCTGAATCCTACACAAATGCACTTTATAAGCACTTACATGAGTACATGGATCGTGCAATCCCTAACAGAACCAAGATGCTATCCTCCAAAAAAGGAAGCCAATCTGGTGGTCCCCTGCCATAAACAAACTCTACAACAGAAGAAAGAAACTGTTGCAAAAAGAGTAAAATCTCATGATTGGAGAAACTCCCTGGTCAGCTTCAGTAAGAAGCTGAGATCCCTCATAAAATCCTCCAAAGCTAGTTATGAAAACAAAATCGCCACTGACTCTAAAGACAACCACAAAGCATTCTATAGCTATGTCAAGAATCTCAATGGCAACACTCAGATCTGCTTTGAGTTACAGCACAATGGCACTAAATATACAGAACCAACGGATATTGCCAACATCCTGGCAGATAGGTTCAGTGCTAACTTTACCCCTCTGTCATCCCCTAAAGGGCCCATCTCTATACCAGAAAAATGCAAAGTTCCCATAACCATGGCTGCACAGGTAAAAAACACACTATCCAAAGCCAAGAACACAGCATCCATGGGACCTGACGACATCCCAGGCTGTGTTCTACATGAACTACAGAACGAACTGGCACCCAACCTAAGTACCATGTTCAATCATAGCCTCACCTCAGGCTATGTGCCCACTGAATGGTGCACAGTGACAGTTATCCCACTCCACAAAGGGGGAGCCACCACAGACGCCGGAAACTACCGCCCCATTAGCCTAACGAGCCTGGTCTGCAAGGTATGGAGCATATCATCATGGAACTTATAAACAATGACATTGGTAATCTCCAAACTCAGGACCCCACCCAGTTCAGGTCTGTAAAAGGCAGATCATGTCTCCTAAACGTGATAGACTTCTTTGAAGCAGTCACCAAAGCTGTAGATGAGGGTAAGGTGGTTCACACAGCCTATCTAGATCTCACCAAGGCTTTTAACACCATCCCTCACTCTGGAATTATAGATGAACTCACTAAACTAGGTATAAATCCCTATTTCACAAGATGGGTTGCCAACTGGCTCACTGACAGAACCCACACTGTGAAAGTAGCAGACTCCAAATCCAGCTTCAGACCAGTGACAAGTGGAGTACCACAGGGTTCAGTCCTGGGTCCTCTCCTGTTTGGTATCTTCTTCTCTGAAGTACAGGCCAACACAGAAGGTCTTTGGCTAACTAAGTTTGCAGATGATTGCAAACTAGGAGCCATAATCAAAACTCCAAAAGATGTGGACATCCTACAAAAGGGCCTTGCTGAGACAAATGCCTGGTGTCAAAGCCATGGCCTCAAGCTCAATGCCAAAAAGTGCATTGTCATTTCCTTTTGGTAAAAACTCAGTACCCATGAACTACCACATAGGTGGTAGTCTACTTAACACTGAAAGTGTGATAAGAGACCTTGGGACACAGGTGGACAGTAGTCTCTCCTTTGATAATCACATCGCCACAGTAGTCAGAAAATCCTTCTATGTGGCACACCTCATCACAAAAGGTTTCTCATCCAGGAAAAAAGAGGTCATTGTTCCCCTCTACTCGTCACTCATTAGACCCATTATAGAGTACAATGCCCCTTTTGGTATGTACCTCACAAGACATCTACAACAACTGGAAAGGCCACAGAAATACCTCACAAAGAGGATTACCAGCCTCAGAGGCGATCTCTGCCTAACACACAAAGCTATGTCAAACCCAGAGGTTTTAGACATGCTCCACTTAAAGAAATCCCAATCCCTATGAGCTACACGCTCTAGGGACCTAAACCTCATCACCACAATAAACAGAACATGCTGGAGGGATAGATTCCTGTCCCAGAGAATTCCCATACTCTGGAACAAACTACCTGTCTATATCAAACAAAGCTCCTCATTAGCAGTGTTCAAGAAAAATCTTGATGATTGGATGGGAGATAGGAAATTCACCCCGGGGATCACTTCTGTGGCTCTGCTCGACAGTGGCACAGGAAAATAATTTTCTTGGGTGGCGAAAGCCAGTGTACCTTTGGCTAGGCTTATATAGGCCCTAGGGCCAATAGCCTAGTACCTACCTATGAACCTATGAACTAGTTCCAATGAGGTTTTAGCCAAAAGATATACACATTTTGCCCCCATATTGGGTGCAGCAGTTAGCGTTGTCGCCTCACAGCAAGAGGTTCTCCCATTCAGTTCTTGGCTGGAGTGCCTTCTGTGTGGAGTTTCCATGCCCTCCCTGCAGTCGAGTGACGTTAAAGGCATGCAAGTAGGTGCAAGCATGAATGGGCATGCCTTCGTTAAAGGTTGGGTGTCGGGCTGGCAACTCGGCCACTGTAAAATCCACTGCCAATCATGAGCGGACCAGAGTTCCGCTGTGGCGACCCCTAACCGGGAAAAGCAGAAAGACATACATTATGTAAACCTTTAGATAAGGTAGCAGTAGGAAGAACTTCCACTAATAATACTTTAGTATGTAGTTTAGATATGACTGTAAATAATCATGAAATTCATAATATTATTTGTGATAATTGCCGTATTTTGAAAGGGAACACTGATATCTACAGAGCTATAGGAAATAGACCATATTTTCTATATAAGAAAAATAGTTGTTTAAAAACACTCTTACAAAATGATAGCACCCTGGTGGAGCCTGTTCTTAGTGATAAAAAAAGGCACTTTTAAATGTGGCCTTTGTAATACTTGTAGCTTTATTAGCAAGTGTCCTTTCATTATTTTGCCTAATAAGGGCAGAATTATTAATGCTACAGGGCGGTTTATGTGCACTACTAAAGGTGTTGTTTACCTCAGTGTTTGCTTAGAGGGTGAGCATAGTATAGTTTGTTCAAATTTGTAAAATTTCTCGTTTTTTGTTTTAAAGCAGGTGCCTGAGGATAAAAGGGGAGGGGACTATAAGAATCATATAGAAAAAAAGGGAAAACATATGACAAATGAATTTGTGTGCAGACAAATACCCACGGGTCAATGAAGCCATTAATAGAAAGTGTTTTCTCAAAAACAGAAGGTTAAGAAAAAAAAGTGGCAAGTAATAAAATGTGGTAAGAATAAATAATGTATGCATTTTCATTATGATTTGCATTTTTATTTATATCTATTTGAAATTTTTAAATGTTAATAAATTTATTTGATGTGTTAGTTGTGGAAATGATGTGATTGGTGTACTTATATTTAAATAGTGGGATGTGTTTGAGTATTATATTTTTCTGATGAAGTCTGTTTCAGACGAAAAGTGAGTATATTAAAGTTTAGTATGCTTAAAAAATATTACAGCAGTTTTATCTCCGCTGGACTCCAGTGTGTTTTTTTTTTATATGTTTGAGGTTACCATACATTGGAACATTCTTACTTTCTGGAGTTTTAAACTGGTGTGAATGCATTTGTTGTTACAAATGTAAAAAATATAGTGCAAATAAACCAACCCCTTATCCATTATCTCAAAGATACGGCATGCAACTCCAAATCCATGTGCCCTTTAAAGTGTTCCTGTCATTTTAGTTGCAAAATTTAAATGCTTTGTTACAGTTTAAACTTATTGAAAATAACTGAGTTGATTAAACTTGTCAGTAAACCAAATGAATCAGATACATTTTCTTTGCATTATGTCCTTGAGATGCTGTCAAGCATCATAGTTCATACTGCATTTTTAATGAAACTCCAAGCACCCCAACCCATAAACTGACCTAATAAGTATTTTAGTGCTATGTGTTATAAACCTTTAAGCACAAGAATATGCAGCGGTTAACATTGTCGCTTCACAGCAAGAGGTTCTCCAGTTCGATTCTCAGCTGGGGTGCCTTCTGTGCGGAGTTTGTATGTTCTCCCTGCATTTGCGTGGGTTTCCTCTGGGTACTCCGGTTTCCTCCCACATTCTAAAGACATGCGTCTGGAGCATTTCTCCCGGGGCCTCCAGTGAAAACAGGCTCTGTGCAGCCTAGTCTGACTTTCCCAGTCAACAAATGTTAAATAAATAAATATGTACCCTTCTGCATTTCCCTTTTAAGAATCATACAGTGGATATTATAACTAAATGAACCACATCAACAGCTCAGCTCATTATTGTTTGGTACTACTATTTGCTTATGTTCTCTACTTGATAAATAGCTGTTTTTTCCTAATAATTACAGTATTCAGACTCCTTTCTGCATTTGTTGTTTAGCTGCTCCATTGCAACTTAATAATTCTGTTTATTTGCCATCTGTTTCTAATGTATATACTGTACATTAGTTAGAAGCATTGGTTTGATACAGCCAGCATTTGCATTTTCTGTCCTCACAGTGGTTCCTTCTGCTATTTACTGCACCGCAGCAAATTTGTCAGAGAATGCCAAGGCTTTCATGGGAGAGTCCCAGGAGGAAGTTACATAGATAACGAAAAATGCGGTGAATAAGTTAAGCGTTTATCGTTGCAATTGTGTTTTTAATGTTTTGGTGTAATAAAGTCATGTTTGAAGAGGTTCGTGGCTTCAAGTGCTTCAATTTATTGTGTAGAGTCCCAAGAATGCTTATATACTGCTCATAAATGGAACTTTTTTGTGCAAAGGTATTAACAGATTGACTCCAAGCAAAATTAGAAAATAGTCCTAACTTCACCCACTCATATTTCCACTCTCCCATGCATCAAAGTTTCAGACACCTATATTAACAGACACCATCCTGTAAAAACCAGTCATACCAGTCATAACAGTAAAACATAAACAAAGAGAAACATGAATGTGACAAACAAAATTAATACATTAGTGCCTCAGCCCTATGGCATAGAGGCATGAAGCTCTGACTGCACTATAAGGACACAGCTTTTATTAGTGGCTTCTGTTTGGAAGACCAGGCTGGGGGACTGGAAGTGAATAGCTAACACTGACTCACTCAACCTGGGGTAGGCAGCTGGATGTGTTGTAATGCTGCCTTCTTCTGGTGTCTTTCAGTACTGCCAGATACCATAGCTAACTGGGTTGTAGTGACTGCATGATGCATAGGTTCATAGGTGTGTACTAGGCTAATGGCCTTTACAAGCCTAGCCCATAGGATTACCCTGGCATTGTGCCACCTGACCTTAGTTCCCAGAGCCTCTGTCCAGTAGAGCCACTGGAGTGATCCCCGGGGTGAATTTTGTATTTCCCATCCACTCATCAAGATGTCTCTTGAAGAGGGCCAGTGAAGTGCTCTGTTTGACATGTATGGTAAGTCTATTCCATAGCATGGGCAGTCTCTGGGTTATGAACCTGTCCCTCCAGCACATTCTGTTCATTGTGGTAATGAGGTTGAGGTCTCTGGAGTGTGTGGTGTGGAGGGATTGGGATTTCTTTAGATGTAGCATTTCTAACAGAGCTGGGTCAGACATGGCTTTGTATGTCAAGTAGAGATCGCCATTAAGTAGACGATATGAGACAGAGAATAGTTGGAGTTTTTTGAGTCTGTCCATATAGGACAAGTGTTTAAGGCCTAGGATCCTCTTTGTGGGGCACTTTTGCGGCCTCTTCGGTTGTTACAGGTGTCTAGTGAGGTACATGCCAAATGGGGCGGGGCATTGTACTCGATGACTGACCTAATGAGGGAAGAGTACAGGGAGACAATGACCTCTTTCTTCCTGAATGCAAAACTCTTAGTAATGAGATGTGCCACATAGAAGGACTTTCTGACCACAGTGACAATGTGTTGGTCAAAAGAGAGGTTGCTGTCAACCTGTGTTTCTAGAGCTCTTATAACGCCTTCTGTGTTCAGTGGACTACCATCGATGTGGTAATTCATGGGAACTGGGTTTTTCCCAAAGGGGATGATGACACATTTTTTGGCATTGCATTTAAGGCCATGGTTTTGACACCAGTTGTTGGTCTCAGTGAGGCCTTTCTGTAGGATGTCAACATCACTTGGTGAGTTAATAATAGCTCCCAACTTGCAATTCTCTGCGTACTTTGTCAGCCAGAGTCCCTTTGTGTTGGCCTGGACTTCAGAGAAGTAGATACCAAATGGGAGAGGACCCAGGACCGAACCCTGTGGGACTCCACTCGTGACTGGTCAGCAGTCTGAATTGGAGTCAGCTACTTTCACACTGTGGGCTCTATCCGTGAGCCAGTTTGCAACCCACCTAGTGATATAGGGGTTGATGCCTAGCTTAGTAAGTTTTTCTATGATTCCTGAGTGGGGAATGGTATCAAAGGCGTTGGCCAGATCAAGGTAGGCTCTATGAACCACTTTGCCTTCATCCACAGCTCTGGTGACTGACTCAAAGAAGTCAACCAAGTTGAGCAGGCATGATCTATCCTTCACAAAACCAAACTGTATGGGATCCAGAGTTTGGAAATTCCCTATATCCTTTTTTATTAGGCCCATGATGATGCGTTCCATAGCTTTGCATATCAGACTAGTCAGGCAAATGGGGTGATAGTTCCCAGGGTCTGTAGTCACTCCTCCTTTGTGGAGAAGGATAAGTGTAGCAGTGCACCATTCGATAGGGACAAAGCCTGAGGTGAATCTGAGATTGAACAGGGCACACAGGTAAGGTGCCAGTTCACTCTGTAGTTCATTCCTACCCTTGTCAATTGTTTCTGTCTCCAATTTATTTCTGTATGCCTTCATTATTTTGATGACTTCCTGGACTTCTGCATTCTGTCACCAGCTTTCCATATGTACCTTATTTCCGCACCTTGCTTGGCCACATATCTGCTCTGTAGTCCTCACACATGCTGTTTTAAGGCCCTGACATTCTTCTTCAACTCCACCTATTTCCTCTTCTTCTTGAGGTAGAGCCCTGATTAATTCTTTGAACTGCTGGGATTTCTCTACAATCAACTTCCAGGTCTTCAGCCTAATGTCTGTTGATCTTATTGCCTTCTCTAACCACCACATGCAGCTGATTGTGGCAGCCAGTGGTTTATGTTGTGGGCCAACTGCTTCACTGGAGATGAATTTGCAATCACTTATTCTAGCCCTTTTCTTACTAGTAGGAAGTCTGCCTGAGCTGAATGCTGGCTACTTTTCTAAGTGATCTTGTGGCTGTCTTTCTTGATAAACCATCAAGCCATTTTCCAAACAGAAGTCTAAAATGGCCTCTACTTCTTTATTCTTGTTCCCCCCACCCATGTGGACCCAGGCAGTCCTCATATCCTGCTCTGTCTGTCCTGATATGTGCATTCAAGTCACCCATTATCAACACCAATCCATGTTCTCCTGCTTTATCTAGTAGGTCCTGCAACTGCTGTCTGAATGCAGTGTTTTCCTCACCATTACAACCCTGATGTGGGGCAAAGGGGTAAGATTATGAATACTGCCCTATGGTTACACTGAAGTCCTGCTGCCATGCATCTGTCACTAATTCTGATGACATCCCTCACTGTCTTTGAAGCCTTGCCCTCACCACACTTCCCACACCATTTCCAGCCTGTCCTCCCCCTGAGGGATAGACTCTGGATCCCAAGCCAAGCCGTTTTGCTGCACTTCCTTTTCATCTTGTCTCTTAAACACACAGTATGTCTAGTCTCCTCCATACCATCATGTCATTCACTTCCAAGCTGCATCCTGTTAGTGAATCTGCACTGAGTGTAGCAATTCTTAGTTCGTGTTTGGCAGGGTGAGTGTTTTTACATTCAATTTTCACTCAACAGAGCTATCCCAGGAAACCCAAGCTGGGCAACCGGACACCAGCCGACCGATACTTATTTTTATAGTTCTATTTATGGAGGGCTGTGTCTTCATTTGTGCTGTGGATTATTTAAATAGAGCTTAAAGAAGTAACATTTACAGATGTTTACTTGTGGAAGAAGCATGGCTACAAGTCTAGTAGACATCAGGGTCTGATACTCTAAAAGTGTAGCATTTATAGTCCCTCTGTGGTTTTATTTGATGTAAGTCTTAAAAGATAGTTACTCTCTTAAATCTACAGGAAGTTTATCCCATAACTTTTTGTAAATAATGGGAAAGAAACAGTAGCTATTTATCTGTTGCTTCCTTTTCTATTTCCAGTAGGATGATGCCTTCTGATTGTAGATGTCTTCTTGGAGGAGTATTTAAATCTAGGTACAGCTTGCCTTATAAAATGCACTCATAGCAGAATTGAGTTCATTCTGTTATGTGATGCATTTGTAAACAGATCCAGTGGTGTTCTGTACTTAAAAGTTCTAAACTTGGAAGATGTGCTGTAGACTATTTCTTGCTATCAGGACTGATTACATGATAGCTTTATATGGAATAATAGTCCATACAGGAGATAATGAAGAGTATTACATCAGCGGGTCTTGCTCTACTTATATCATTTAGGAAGTGACATGCCTTTTACAGGTCTCCTAATTACTGGTTAAATTCTTTTAGGATTGTGATGTAGCTGTTCCCACAATGTTGTATCTGCAGTCAGTATAAATAACAGGATATCTGAATACAAGCCACTTGTTTTAGGACTAAATTAATAAATTAAGTAGCAAAACTAAGTCGGTTGCTGTTATGGTGAGATACTTTTTTCGGGGATAGCGTGCAAATAACATTAGTTTTGGTTTTATAAGAATTAAGAATGAGATGAAATGTAGCCATGGTTTAGATCTGGTGAAAGTTGCTTGAAGAATATGAGTCACTAATTGCTTATGTTTTTTTTCTGTTCAAATATGTTTTGCTAGGAGGAATTATGGTAATAGACCTATAGTTCACTGTGTCAGCTCATCTACTAGTCTATGTATTGGTATAATGACTGTTTTTTTTTCATATTGAGATAGAGCTTCCTTTTTTGGATCCCTTTCTTTAAGTGCTTCACTATCAAGTCAGACATTAGACATTATTTAAGCCTGGCTTGAAAAGGTTAGAGGGGTTGGAATTTGTAGACAAATATGTAAGTTTCAGATGTTTTAGAAGTTTGCAGAATTAATGTATACTCACATATTTAAGTATAATATCACAGTCTTATATTCAGGGTAATTTCCAGGAGAAGTGAATGTGCCTAGCACTGATATGTTTGAAAATGGCTGTTAAATAGTACTGCAATGTCAAGCCAGAAAGACTATAATCAGGTGAGGGGTGCTGTTTTTGTCTACAAAAAGAAGTTTGAATATAGTTCACCAAAACAGATTAGATGGAATATGGTTCATGCCACTGAGTTACTTTAAATCAAACCACAGCCCATCAAGTCCATCTGACTAAGTGAACTTTTATAAACATTTTTTCAGGTAGGGGTAAGCCCCTGATATCCCCATACAGAATGTGTGCCCTGCACCCCTATAACTAATATAACTAACTACAGGTTTACACAAACCTCAGAGTCAAATTAAAGTAAATGGCAGTGTGCACAATACAAGCCTAGGGAGTATGAACAGCCACAGTCCAATACAAAGGTTGATAAACCAAAAAAAAAAAACAAGTAATCTAACTCCAAGTACGGATGAATAACTTTATAGAAGGGCTAGTTAAAAAAAAAATGTTGATGAAAATCCAGTCAATGAAAAAGGCTCAACAGATTGTGGCTCAATTCAAAGACTATCCCCGAATTCTGGCCAATGCCTGTATGGAGTTTGCATGTTTTCCTTGTGTCCCTGTAGGGTTCCTCGCACCTCCCAAAAACATGCTGAGCATTTCCATCTCAAACTCATCCATGAAAGGAGCTGTGGGCAACACCACAGTTGCTTTGGGCATTTACTGTGGTGCACAGTATCCTTAAGATAGGAGAGCACAGATAACAGATGTCTCACTGTGGTAGGGCTAGCCACTCAATGGTGTAAAATATGGGTCTAAGCGATTGTCATGTTGTCTAGTTCACCAAAGGGGCATAGCTATTTGCCAGTGATAAGCTGTTTGAGGACCTGGCCTATTCCAACCTACACCGATGATCCATGCTAATGGTGGTGGGTGGGGTCTGTGTCTCTATTGGCCAGTGTATGCCCACAATAAAGCCCAATACCATCATTTTACCTTTGTAGACCATATGGTCCATAATAACTGACCCACCCCCTTTATCGGGCTTCATTACCCTAATAGTTTTGTCAAGCTGGAGTTCCTTAAGAATTTTCCTTTCACCCTTATCTAGATTGTCCCTATAGTACCTAGGGGTGATAAGTGTCTGTTTTAATTCCCTTTCAACTACATTCTCAAAGTTTTTGACTTGAGGGTGTAAAGGGGGGTTAAATTCACTTTTGCGTCTCAAGGTGTTTGTTGTGTCATCCTTCTGTTTATTCTGAAATAAAATAAAAAGATTTAACTTCCTAGTAAAAATGTTTAAATCTAATAATACCTTGGTAAGGTCATTCCTATAGTGGGGTATAAATTTAAATCCTTTAGATAGTAGTTTGAAATGGTCTTTAACCAAATCTATATTGCTGTAATTGAATATGTTGTAATTTAAATAAGTGAATATATGACCTAAATACTTTATTTCACTGTCAACCCTACTCATCATCATCTCCCCCCCCTTCCACCCAATATGGGTGCTGATAGTAATTGGTGGTCCTCTGGTTCAGTAATCGCTCAGAGCGTCAGAGAGGGGGAAACTCTAAAGGGTCTAACTCATTATTTTCTACATTAATAAAATTGTTTCCATCATTCCCTACTGTTTCATTAAAATCCTGCCTGTCATCCCTATCTCTTAGGTTCATTGATTTGGGCTTAGGGTAACTTCTGTTTTCTTGGTACTCTAAAATATCATTATCAAGCTTTTTCATCTTTCTATTAACATTTAAGAAACATTTCTCATCTATAACATCCAAAATATCAAAATACTTTTGCTTTTCCGTTTCAACAGAATGTAACAAATCAAATGTAATAAGGGAATTTAAATGCTCTATCTTTACTTTCAAGCCCTTCATATGTAACTCATTTTGTTTAATAACAATTCGGACCACATCAAGACCACAATTGTTAAAAACTTCTAATAGTTCCTTGTACAAATCTGTTCCCGCAGTAATATTGTTGGGAAACTTAAAGACCCTCAGACGCTTGGGTACTATCCCATGGTTCAAGCATTCTTTCAAGTATTCATTGTCAATACTGAGTGCTTTCAATTTCCCCATAACATCAGCAAGCTTATTTAAGCTAACAAGATAAGTGTCATTAGATCTGTTATTTTTGTCCAACCGTCTGTGTGCATCCTTACAAAAGGACACCCTCTCATTTAACCAAACATTAAACAGTTTTCTTTCTTTAACTGTCTTTTTTTGATTATTCTTAAAAGAATTAGAGTCACCTGTTTGTTGTAGTGCAGCTGGATTTCCAGTAACATTATTACTTCCGTTAACAGCAGTTTCTTGAGTCAAATTTGCTGTAAAGAGGTTAGGAATGCCAATATCATCGTTCCTAGGATTTCCAGCATAATTTAATCTATTTTTGTTGAAACAAACAGTCCCCGAGGGTCCGGGCTGTTCACCGCCACCCACCGCCGTATTTACGGTGCCTCCACACACTCCTAGGGCTTCCTGATTTCCTGGTAACATCTGTGATAAAAGAGAAGTGAGTGATAGTCCAATGGGAGTCAAGAGCTCCACAAGCTGTGAAAGCTGACTAACCAGCATCCTCATTTTGCTGATATTGTCCCTCCTCCCTCCTCCCTCTGGGTGAGCGTGAGGGACTGTCAGCAACATACATAGCCTTCTAGTACTAACAACAAGAATCCACAGCACAAATGAAGACACAGCCCTCAATAAACAGCCAAAAACTCACAATATCAAAGGGCTGCAAGGAGTCACTGACACAAAGCTCGATACCACAAGCAAGTTTAATCTTCTTCTTCTTCTTTCGGCTTTTCCCAGTTAGGGATCGCCACAGCGGATCACCTCTCCGCTCATGATTGGCAGTGGAGTTTTATAGTGTTGAGTTGCCAGCCTGGCACCCAACCTTCCACAGAAGGCACACACGTGCATGCACTCACACCTAGGGCCAATTTAGAGTGTCCAATCCACCTACAGCATGTCTTTGGGATGTGGGAGGAAACCAGAGCACCTGGAGGAAACCCACGCAACCACAGGGAGGACATGCAGACTCTGCACAGAAGGCACCCCAGCCGAAGAGTGAACCGGAGAACCTCTTGCTGTGAGGTGGCAACGCTAACCGCTGCACCACTGTGGCCGCCCACCACACACAAGTTTAGTCCACAAATAAAATTAACGTCCAACACTACTGTTACGTTTTCGTCCTTCAACAGACTTCTTCAGACATAGATGTACAAATACAACCAATAGGACTTAAATACATTTTAAAATAATTGGTCAACCAATAAAAACATTTAGACAAAGTTCATTAAACCACATTAATTCATACTAGCCCATCACTAAAAATACTTATATATATATAACCTCAGTAAGGTACTTAAAAATATATAAAATGCCTCCTTAGATAATTTAATGACATTTCAGGTAAAACATTTCCAAATGTAAAACCATTTTTTATATAAAAAACTTAAAAAGACATTTATTATTATAAAATATAATAAAATATTGATGTTAAAAAAACTGCTTCTACAAATTCAACATATACTACCATCTAGTGGCCAAAGTGAATATTACATGTGAAAATATAATCAGAATTGTATTTTATAATTTTGCTGCCCTTAGTTTTAACAAAGGGGCAATAGATACATACTCATTTAAACCAGGAGTTTTTACTGAATCCAAGGTGACCTGCCAATAGACCTCTCTGTATTCCAGTTTAGCTTCCCATAAACCCCCTCGGATATCCTTACGTACTGTTTCTATCACAAAAAATGTGAATCTAGCCTGGGCACATTCCAAAGTATGTTTGAACAGAGCGTTATTTTCATTTCTCGTCCGGATATCATAATCGTGCTCATATATCCATCTTTTTAACTTTCACTCTGTTTTCCCCACATAGAATGCCTGGCACTGGACACAGGTAGCCAAATACACAATTCCACTAGTATTGCAGCTACTAAAACTGGAACAGCGTAGGACCTTGTCTGCAAAAAATAATGGACGAGGTAAAAAATATGGCACTTTTAAATGTGGGGCATGTAATCAGTGCAGTTATCTCTAATGTGGATTGTGTGGATATTCGGGAAAGGGACAAGGTTCTCCGCAGTGGAGCAGTTTGTTTATTCTTGCCCAAAGCTTTTGAGGTTTGTTCTGATGTTTTTGTTGCACTGAGTACCTATGTAGCTATCTAGCAGGTTACTGGGCAGCCCTTTTGAATGGAGAGTATGACAGATTCCTTTTCCGTTTTTAATGGAATAAGGACTTCTTTCAGTAAGCAGCTTGTGATAATGTGGGGCAGAAACTGATTCATAACTAGGGATTCTTCTTGCTAGATTTTACATAACAGCACAATTTGTTCTGGTTCCTCTTAGATGTGTACTCATGGCTCAGTTAAAGCCTTTTCTGCTCTCCCAAACATTAGAAAACATTATGTATTTACTTAGTTGTTAAATAAATTAATTGATTTAACATGGACACTTTTCGGCCATGGCCTGGGTAAGTACAAAACCATAATTAATAAAATATAAAGCAGTACAATGATTAGCAGCCAGTATAACAGTAGTGGTGTGATCACACTGTAGAACTCTGTGTCCTCTGGGCTACAAGCAGGTTCAAACACAGCTGCACACAGACATGAATACTTATAAATGTGATAAAGCCTGCCCTTCTTCTAGGCTGGACATCACGTTTATGCAGTTTAGTAAATGTGCATGCATTTGCCCATACTGTAACCTCTATGTCTTGATGGATCCCTTCCTAAAGTAATCAGCACCTCGCATGTGGTATGGTTTGGCAGACTTCACAAAAGTCAATAAAATGGGCTAGCAACAGAAATACAATTTGCTTGGTAACAGGCAATCATCTTATTTTCATAAAGGACACAAAACGATGATTTTTTTGTCTACCTTTTGTCTTTTCCCAAATAGTAGCTCTTCTGTCTGCTTTATCCAAGATATGTACATCTATTTTCATTTTTTAGGAAGAACACTGGAATTTGAATGGAATGATTCAAATACACAATAAATGCAGCAGTAGTAAAAAAAAGGAAGGGTTTGCTTTCAGTGGCAGTTTGTCATCTGCAAAGCATAACAATTTATTTTACATAAATACCCTTAGCTTAGAAATCCTTCTGGCAGACGTCACAACAACAAAGAAGAGGATTTATCAATATAACATTTTTTAAAAGCCACTGAATCAATCGGCTTAACAAGTTGCAAAATTAATTTAGGTAGGATGGAATTCAGATTCCATGCTTGGGAAGGAATTTGCTGTGGGGCCTGGGAAATTAAGTATCCCCAGGAGAACATTTTACTGTAAGATCAGAAAATATATGCTGGTGCACTGGAAGGCAGACACAGATTGCTGAGATGCACTTTCACAGAGGAAGAATAAAACAAAAAAAGTCTTCCATGTCATCAGCTTCAGGTGCTGAACAGGATAATAGTTCAGTATACCATCAATGATTGACCCAAAATAAATTATCTTGCTCTTTGTTAGGGAAGATTTGTTAGCAGATGACTTTTAGGCTTCTTTCAAAATATATAAGCATCACATGGCAGTGATTCTGTCTATGCAGACACAGACTGTCCATGCACTGAGGCTGCGATTTCAGAATCAGCACATAACACTGTCTTGTTCTCCCAGTAATGTTTTCTAGAGGAGATGTTAAAATGGACATAAGCAGGCTAACTTTACAAGTAACATGTACAATTAGTGTGTAGGCCCCCTAGATAGTGTGACTCACTTTAAGCAAAGCATTGTGAGCAGTGGATATAGACAGAAAACGTACAAGCAGTATGTGAGTCCACAGGAAAGAGAAGACACCCATCATCCCATGATTTCATATGGTACCAAAACGAACAATGCTTTTGATTCTTAGCATTACATATTGTGACATATAGTGTTGCCACCATGCTCCAGATCTTTTGCATAGCAGAAGTCTTGCCTAGAGCAGAGATTTTAATTTTCTTTGAGGTAAACTACCTGCAGAATTTCTTTTATGACATAAGGCCAATTCCAACATGTTATGCTCTCTGTATAAAGAATACATTGTTGTTCCTGTTACATGTACCTCATTACTAATACAACGTTTATATTCATGTGGACTGTCTCTGTGACTAAGTGCAATCAGAGTGCCATTATAGCCACGTAAGCCACATATACTGCTCTAGTTTCTTGATGCTGATGCATAGAAAGCACCACTCTTACAAAATGCAACTGTTCTAAACTCTGAAAGTTTCCAGGTGAGCTTCTCTGGCATAATGTGAAGCATCCCACCATTAGGAAGGAACTGGGCTGGATTTAAATGTAGAAAGAACATTCCTGAAGAAAGATTTTTCATGTGGGCACACCACAGTTTCTTTCCAACAGAAGTAGAAAAGTTGGTATGTATTTCAGTTTCTCTACAGACATAGAAATGGAAAGTGATGGTGGTTCTAGCCACTCAGGGAAATTTCCAAGCAGTTGGGAAAATCAGAGCAGTTTGCTTAATCATATTAACAAAATGAAAAACAAAAACAGAACATAAATAATTTTTAATACTATCTGAAAAATGAGCCTAACTGTAAATCATATTGTGTCTATACCCAGTGGGAAGTCCAAGGGGTGCAAAAGAAGAGTGGGTAACATTATCATGGTGAGGACTCAAGAAATCTCATGCTATAGTGAATACCAGCATCATCTAAATGCTGGTGAAACTGAATATTTAAAGTTTTTTTTTTTTGCGCCAAACTTCCTCTACCTTTCTCTTGGTCACTCTAATGACCCATTTTCCTCAGATTGAAGGCCCTATTTGTCCTTAGGAGTGAGGACAAAGTATAATGGGAAAAGAGCCATCATCCATTAGGATTTTTTTTCTTGAAACCCCTACCTCTTCCTCTCTGCATGCTCCCAGAGGAAAAGCGAAGAGGCTAAGCTTCATCATTCTTTTCCTCCTCACCCTGACTTCAACGGGTACACGATCACCTAATCAAGCATGGTACCTGGTTTGTCGACAGGGCTTTACTCTTCTACGCTAAGCTTCATCATTCTTTTCCTCCTCACCCTGACTTCAATGGGTACACGATCACCTAATCAAGCATGGTACCTGGGTTTGTCGACAGGGCTTTACTCTTCTACGCTAAGCTTCATCATTCTTTTCCTCCTCACCCTGGCTTCAACGGGTACACGATCACCTAATCAAGCATGGTACCTGGTTTGTCGACAGGGCTTTACTCTTCTACGCTAAGCTTCATCATTCTTTCCTCCTCACCCTGGCTTCAACGGGTACACGATCACCTACTCAAACATGGTACCTGCTTTGTCGACAGGGCTCTACTCTTCTACTTCAGCATAACTGGCTACCAATGGTTTAAAGATATTTGAGGATGTTAAGCAACAAATAACTTACAGAAAAAGACCTACACAACTTTTATAGGATGCCATGTCCTAAACTGATTCTGAAATTGTTTAAGTATTTGGTTAATAAACAAGATAAGAGAACAATCACAATAGCAAACAACAAGGCATCAGAGGTACTCTACCATCTTCTGGAAAGTGCCACAGCAGATGGCACAAAGAAACTCTGGTTGCAAGGCACAAACAGAAAGATAAAGAAGATAGTCATCAGACAACCTTCATAAAGTATGCCAGCAACAACCTGCTCACCAGTCCAAAGAACATTAAAGGCAGATAGAAGGAGAACTTCCAGAGGCTTCTGAATGAAGAAAACCCCACAGAAACTGTACTGTCCCAGACACAACCTGCAATGAAAGAGGAAGAAGATCCTACCCTAGAAGATGTAAGAACTGCACTAAGGAAAATTAAGTCAGGGAAAGCAGCAAATTCAGATAAATTCATGTCATATATTAAGATGTTGTATAATATAGTCCCAAAATGGCTTCTGAGGGTACTCATTGCAGTATGGAGAGAAACACATATCCCAGATGACTGGAGAATAAAAATTCTAGTGCCAGTGTACAAAAACTAAGGGGACATTCACAACTGTGAGCAGAACAGGAGTATCAAACTCCTGTCACATTTCATGAAAGTGCTGGAGAGGGGGACTGGTAAATGAATATGCAGTGCAGTAGAAAGTAAGATGGGGGAGAATTAGGAGTCAAATCAGGATGCAGCACAACCGCCCTGCTATTTGCAATGAGACAGATAGTTTTGGAAAAGCTAGAGATAAGAAATGTATCATCTGGGCATTCCTAGACTTGGAGAAACCATATGACAATGTCCCAGAATTGCTAACTTGGGCAGTCCTATAAACATTTGTAGAATTAGTGCAGGCTATGTGCAAGAACTCAAACACACAAGTATGAACAGTAGTAGGCCTCACAGGGGGGTTCTCAGTGGGAGGTGTCCATCAGGGTTCAGCTCTGAGCCCACTGCTGCTCATACTGGTGATAGACTACATTAGACAGACTGTAGAGGACAGATCAACAAATCTACTGTATGCAGATGATGTGACATTACAAGCAGCCTTTGAAAAGGAATGCCTGATAATGATAAGGGAATGGAAAATAATGCAAAACTGAAGGCACACAGAATGAAATTGAATATAGACAAGACAGCTGTCATGGAAGGAAATAGGGGAAATCAGAAGAAGCTGTTGAGATCGAAGGAAAATAGTGGAACAGGTTAACAACTTCAAGTATGTGGGATGGGTAGTGGAGGAGAAATGAAGTCTGAATGAGGAGGTCAAAGCTAGAATCAGTGGGGGCTACAGCCAACTGGTAAAATGTGTCAGGGATAGTGTGTGAGAGAAGAATGCCAAAGATGCTGAAATGTAAGTTCTGCAAAACAGTGGTGCGACCAGTACCATCAGAGCAGATGAAGAAAGTAGAGGTGTTAGAGATGGACTTAAAATGGGTGGTAGGATGAACACTGTGAGACAGATGAAGAAATAAGGACATCAGAGCACAAGTCAAAGTAGCTCCAGAGAAAGTCAAAGAGAATAGATTATAGTGGTTCGGGCACATGCAGAAAAGCAGAAAACAATCTGGTAAAGAAGATTTAGGAGGGTCATCCTGGCTTGACAACTGGCTCATAGATAGGAAACAGATAATAAAAATAGGGGAAGTTACATCCAGAAAGAGACCTGTCACCAATGGAGTCCACTAGGGTTCTGTCCTTGGACCTCTGCTGTTTGGCGTCTACTTTTCTGAAGTAAACGTTAATACCAAAGGTCTCTCGCTGACTATGTTTGCAGATAACTGCAAGCAAATAGCAGTCACTGAATCCCCAAATGACTTAGCTATCCTACAGAAAGGTTTGGATCAAATAGATAACTGGTCATGGACAGACAATAAAATGCATTACTGTATCCTTTGGGAAGTCATCTACCCCAGGGAACTACCATAGAATGGCATACCAAAGCCTGTTCTGATTCATAAAAGTAGCAGTGCAATGGGGCAAAACACTGTATGCCATCTTACACCATTGCACAGGCATTACCACTTCATGCTTGTGGTGCATATGCAAATCACCCTCCTCTCTGACTGTTTGCCACTTAGAAAGAAATAGTTTTTCGAGTACTGACTGATCCCAGTGGGATAACCCATGGGATCCAAATGTGTCATACCTAATGGTGCTGTCCCTGTCAGTACATCAATCCCCCTCCCCTGCTAATAGTTTGCCCAGCTGACAGAGCCAAGCAACATATTAGTGATGTTAAAATAAGAAAGCAAAGAAAAGCTCTGTTGCATGTTAGGAAAAACCTTGTGAAGCAGCCAAGTGGGTTTTGACACTTAAAATTGTCCTGTCCCCTGCCAGTGATGTCAGCAAGCTCATACCCAAGGGCAACTCATACAGCACCAGATCTCCTCATTACCATAATATGGTAAAGACTCTTTATCAACTGTCAGGAAAAGCCAGTGAAAATATTTTATGAATCTGTCCCAGAAAAGATGGTACAAAAGACAGTAGCAGTAACAAGCAGTATGTTAAAGTACTTTGCACCTTACGGTGGCATTACATGCAGTTTCATACTACAGTTTAAAATATTTTACTGAGCTGTATGCTACTACTGTGCTATGTGGCATTGTCTTGTTGCATTACACACTACTGTGCTATGCAGCATTGTCTTGTTGCATTACACACTACTGTGTTATGTGGCATTACACACTACTGTGCTATGTGGCATTGTCTTGTTGCATTACACACTACTGTGCTATGCAGCATTTTCTTGTTGCATTACACACTACTGTGCTATGCAGCATTGTCTTGTTGCATTACATACTACTGTGCTGTGTAGCATTGTCTTGTTGCATTACACACTACTGTGCTATGTGGCATTGTCTTGTTGCATTACACACTACTGTTCTATGCAGCATTGTCTTGTTGCATTACACAATACTGTGCTATGCAGCATTGTCTTGTTGCATTACATACTACTGTGTTGTGTAGCATTGTCTTGTTGCATTACACACTACTGTGCTATGCAGCATTGTCTTGTTGCATTACACACTATTGTGCTATGCAGCATTGTCTTGTTGCATTACACACTACTGGGCTATACACACTTACACATCTTGAGCACAGGAGTGCGTTGGCATACTTGTGTACCATTCAAGGGCATGGAGTGACAACTGTACACAAGCATCCTCTACCACAATTCATGAGGGTAGTGGGCTCTGGCATACAAGACATATGGAGCAAGATGCTTATACACATTGGAGCAGCATGTCAATGAATACCCATGCCTATTATATGGTTTTCAAGGTGTAAACAAGCTCTTTGTGAAAATCTATAGAAATATATGTTCGGAAGGTATTTTTTTCAGAATAATGTATTATTATATTGATGTAAATACTTTCACTGGGTTGACTCATCACTGTAAAGAGTATTTTCTATTGAACAATACTGTTTTTGCACATTTTGAATAGTATTTACTACTCACAAGATATCTGTATTTGTTTAATTCTTGTTTTTATACTTGAATTAAAAAAATGATCAGGAATGTAGGGATGTGAGTAGGCTGCTACACGTGTAACATTTAAGATCTGCTATGTGTAAATGAGTTAACAATTCATAACCTAAAAGCCTCTGTACTAAACTACCCAACTACTTTTTGTAAAACTGAAAGGGTTGTTATACAATTCACTGACCAAACAACACTGGTAAAGACATCTCATAAAAAAATGCTGTACAACATTTGTATGAACATATTGTTGTACTTTGTAACATAGCTAAGCAAATGCTACAATTCACGTTCTTTCCTTTGCAGTCGTTACCCGTCATCTTCCTCCATGCCATCATATTTTGTCTACTAGAGTCCTGTTTGTACTGTGTGTGTTAACCTGGTGAAGAATTTTCAGAAATAAATGCTGTACCTATTAATGCAATTAGCCTATCATACTGCAAGACAGCACCTCCATGATTGCAGATGACATGAGATTATGAAGCCCAACCACATAGGAAATGATTCATGTAACACTGATATAATAAAAATGAGAGGTGAGTAGGTAACACATATATAATAAAAATGAGAGGGGAGTAGCTATTCTTAGCACTGACTTGCCCTCTGAGTCTCCAATGTAGTTTCTCTGTTGCTAACAACAGAGGAAAACAACAGAGAGATTCTGTGCCACAAGCAAGCTGTCCCTCAGGACAATGCAGAAAGTGATAAATCTCAGAAAAGATAAGCAGTGTGTTTGAATAAATTAATGCAGTGTGAGCGCATAAATGGGCATGTGCAAACACATGTAGCTTTAAAGGACTGGATTATTCAGATATATACAACATGTACATGGGCCTAATGGATATAATTGTTAATTCAAATAGCTTACATTTGGTAATTAATTCCTATTTAGTGAAGCAGCTGCAAGATTGAAGTGAGAACCGGAAATTCATGAGTATGCCTTTAAAACCACAAACTGTATATGGAGCAATCAATTTTGAAGGATTTTACCTGTCATCACTAAGAGGTAAAGCTCTTGGAGGAAAGGTTACTTTAAATTAGAGTAAAATGTGGTGTGACCCTTGGGTCTAGATGATTGTCACTGTTGAAGTGATATCCCAACCCGATGTAAAAAATGGTAAAAGGGATTGCGGATGGATGGATGTCTTTCAAGACTATCACGTCTTTAATCTGTTTTTGGAAGTAGAAAATTCATGTTTTTAAATTGTACTGATTGTGCACTATTGCCTAAACTGTTGCATTTGAAACTTTTCATCTTTTGTTTTCTATGTAAAACAATTATTTATGTAGAGTGTGATAAATGTATTTATTTATCAGAATATGAATGCAAAATAGTCTCATTTACAAAATTTCCCAGACAGTGGAGGCACATATTAGCAACTAGCATGAGTGTCATATAATGAGAGCGTTTGTCTTATTTTCTGTAAGGGTAGATTGCATTGTATAAACTGCTTTAGACAATACTTTTTTGATAGTGCTACACAAGGCTGGTAGGGGCTTACGGTGTGTGCTAACCTCACCGTTGCAAAGTATAACTGAAAATAGTTACTGTACTGTACACTGTTGTGACATGCTTGTGCTTAATTTGTAATCCCCAAAACACACCTGCTATGCATCCGCATTATACTGCAGCAAATAATTCAAAATATGAAACAGTCTTCATGTATGTTGGCTGCATAGTTCTCATTTATAATATGTGTCAATGATATATACATGTGAACGGAGTATAAGCAAGCAATAATGTGAGTGGGCATTATTGGAGAAATAATGGACTGCTGAGGGGTGTTGTGAGGTCAATGCCTTAGGAAGAGAGACTCTTCACCCCTGGAAGGCCCATTATTTCCCCAATAATGCCCAACCTTGAGGGCATTAATGTGTTTGGAAAATGGTATATATGTTAAAATGGACTGCATTGGTTTTGATATTAGCAAATTAGTCTTTTTATATTTTTTATGTAAAATAGTTCCTCCACCTAATGTTTCATACTTGCTGAAGGATATGTAATTGCTGTTGGAGGATTTATTTAGGTTCATAGGTAGGTACTAGGCTATCTGCCCGAGGGCATTTATAAGCCTAGCCAGAGTGTGTCAGCTTTCGCCGCCCCATTAATTAATTAACTGATCCTCTGTCAAGCAGAGCCAATGAAGTGATCCCAGGGGTGTATTTTCTGTTACCCATCCACTCGTCAAGGTTTCTCTTGAAGAGTGTTAGTGAGGGGCTCTGCGTGATGTAATTTGGAATTTTGTTCCAAAGCATGGGGAGTCTCTGTGACAGGAATCTATCCCTTCAGCATGTTCTGTTTATTGTTGTGGTGAGGTTTAGCTCACTAGAGCACGTGGCTCACAGTGACTTGGATTTCTTTAGGTGGAGCATGTCCATTAATTCTGAGTTGGACATGGTTTTGTAAGTCAGGCAGAGATCACCTCTGAGTAAGTGATATGCCACTGAGTACAGCCGGAGTTTTTTCTGTCAGGCTGCATAGGACATATGTTTGAGGCCAGTAATCCTCTTGGTGAGGTGCTTTTGTGGTCTTTCCAGCTGTTGGAAGTGTCTTGTGAGGTACATCCCAAATGGAGCATTGTACTCTATGATGGGTCTAATGAGTGACGAGTAGAGGGGCACTATAACCTCTTTATTTCTTGATGCGAACCCTTTAGTAATTAGATGGGCCACATAGAAGGATTTCATAACTACTTTGGCAATATGATTGTCAAAAGAGAGATTACTATCTACCTGGGTCCCCAGATCTCTTATTACCTCTTCTGTATTAAGGGGGCTGCCACCTATATGGTAATGGTAACCTATGTTTTTCCCAAATGGGATGATTATGCATTTTTTGGCATTTAGCTTGAGGTCATGACTTTGACACCAGGTGTCCATCTTAGTAAGGCCCTTTTGGAGGATGTCTGGGTCAGCGAGAGAGTCAATTATGGCTCCCAGTTTGCAGTCATTGGCGAACTTGGTTAGCCATAGTCCTCCTGGGTTTGCCTGTACTTCTGAGAAGTATATGCCAAACAGTAGGGTTCCCAGGACCGAGCCTTGCGAGACACCACTTGTGACTGGTTTAGAGTCGGACCTGGAGCCCGCTATTCTTACCGTGTGAGTTCTGTCTGTAAGCCAGTTGTCAATCCATCTCATGATGTAGGGGTTTATGTTCAGGCTGGTGAGTTTTTCTGTAATACCCGAGTGGGGAATGGTGTCAAAAGCCTTGGCGAGGTCAAGGTAGGCTGTGTGAACCACCTTTCCCTTATCTATGGCCTTGGTGACTGTCTCAAAGAAGTCAACCAGGTTTAGTAGGCATGATCTGCCCTTAACAAAGCCTAACTGGGTCTGGTCAAGTGTTTGGAGGTTCCCAATGTCTTTGTTAATGAGTTCCATGATGATGCGCTCCATAGCCTTGCAGACCAGGCTAGTCAGGCTTATGGGGCGATAGTTACCAGGGTCAGTTGTGGCCCCTGCTTTGTGGAGAGGAATAACCGTTGCTGTGCGCCATTCTATGGGAATGTAGCCTGTGGAGAGGCTGGGGTTAAACAGCGTGTTTAAGTGGGGGGTTAGTTCATTCTGTAGTTCATGCAAGATGCAGCCTGGGACACCATCTGGTCCCATTGATGCTGTGTTTTTGGCTTTTGAAAGGGCTGTTTTCACTTGTGCGTCTGTGATTTCTGGGGCACTACACTTTTCCGGTATGGTTGTGGGCCCTTTTGGAGGTGAGAGGGAAGTGACATTTGCACTGAATCTATCAGTAGGTTCAGTATATTTTGTGCTATTTTGCACTAGTTCAGTGCATATCTGCGAGTTGCCACTTAGATTCCTAACATAGCTAAAGAAGACTTTGTGGTTATCTTTTGAATCCTTGGCTATTTTTCTTTCAAAGTTAGCCTTGGATGATTTCATGAAGGACCTTAGTTTCTTGCTTTTTTTATGAACTAGTTTCCTCCTTCTATTGTATAACCTATTTATTGCAGGGGTCCCCCAAACTAGTTTCCTTCTCTTAGAGGAGTGAGTCTTGGTTTTGCTAGGGATGGCACGATCCATGCATCTTTGTAGAGTGCATTTGTAAAGGTTTCTAAATCTTGGGCAGTGTTATCCTTTAGTGAGGGGGCTGTGAAACTTACCACCTCTGTCTTAAGTAAGGTGAAGTTTGCTTTAAAGACGTTCTTTACTGTGGTTTCCTTAGTTGATGGTGGTGGTGGGGTATGGACATCCAGACATTCAGAGTGATTAGTTTATGGTCTGATCTAACCAGTGATGGGTTGACCTCCGGTGTGGAACACCTGTCGCCCATGTTGGTGATGACCAGGTCCAATATGTTTTCACCTCTGGTAGGGGAGTTTACCAGCTGATCCAGGGCATTTGAGTTGATGAATTCCAGGAAGCACTGGGCCTGGGAATTTGTACTCGAGTAGTTCTCCCAGTGAATGGTAGGGTAATTGAAATCACCTAATATCAGGGTGTTCGGTAGGACCTTCATGTTTTCCAGTGTCTCCAGAAAGGTGGAGTGGTGGTCCTGGGTCATGGAGGGTGATCTTTAGCAGGCCACAATTGCATTGCAGATTTGCCCGATGTTAGTTGCACATGGATGATCTCATTGGTATCATGCTGCGCCACTAACCTGGAGGTGCAGATACCCTTGATGAATATGGATACACCCCCTCCTTTTGTGTTTTGGTCCATGTTCTGTGGCCGAAACTTGTGGTATGAGTTGTAGCCCGGTAGTGCTGAGGTGCTCTCTGGATCCTTGAACCAGGTTTCAGTTACTGCACAGATGTCAATGTTCTCCATACTGAGGACGTGCATTTTGAGATTTAAACTCCTGGTGTTTAGTAGCATAACCCTCAGTTTTTTGTTAATTGTGCTGTTTACGGAGGTGGATTTGACCTTTGATCCTTGCCTAAAAAAGGCACTATGGGGGCAGCAAGAGCATTGGCCAGTATTCGAAAGCCTAGGGGTGACAGGTGCAAGCCATCTCTTGCGAAGCAAAGCGGCTTGTCGAGCATGTTGTCCCAGGCTGACAGACACTGGATCCCCTTTGAATGACACCAGAAGCTTAATCAATTGTTGAAATTGATCATTTTTTTTCTTTATACTGAGGTATCATTCTTGGTGAAGGCAGGATGCTACTCAGGGTCAGGGTCATGCCAGCCTGGTCTGCATGATCAGAGAGCTCTTCCATGTCTCTTTTCATGTAGTCCAGGGAGGTACATCTCAGGTCATTCACACCAACATGAACAATGACAGAGTCATATTTGTACTTGTTCTGGAGTGACCTGAGTGCTTGTGTTATGTTGCGGATTCAGGCTCCCGACAGGCAGCTAACAGTAACCTTCTGCTTGTCCAGCCTAGTGAGTGGGACGTCAGTGTGCCTGACTATAGAGTCACCTATTACTAGTGTGTTAGGTATGTTATTTTGCCTTAAGGACACTGATTTTTTGTTTTATGTGTTGTCTGGTTTGTGATGGGAAGTGCAGGTTGTTTGGGTGTCTGCTTTGGAGGTCTCTAATGCTTTTGCAGGTTTTTATTTAGAGCCTTTGAGTATGAATTTGTGTATTTATGTGTATTTTTTGCCAGTGCTGTTTTAGTAGGTCTGTGTGTGGCTGGAGGTGTGGTGCAAGTGTTAACCTTCTCCTCTTGACTGTCTGTTCCCGTCTTGGGTGGAGACAGCTTAGCTTCCAGTTTAGCTGTATAATTGCATCTCTCGCATATGTTAGTGTTTTGTGGTAGGAGGAGGGGGTTGTCTGTGTACATGAGGCAGTTGTAACATTGCCTCTGGATACCCAGATTCACCAGCTGGACTGGAGAGTGCACCTGAAGTTGCCCTTTGGTCATGCCTGAATAGTAGGGTGAGCTGATTAGTTGCTTGGCTGGTGAGGGGTGAATGAAGAGCCTTGCCCTGGTGGGCAATCAGTGTCAGGGTTTATTAGTGCTTGCTATTAGGTCTGAGCAAGTGCTGGGCTGTAAGATGCTTTTTGAGTGCTTAGGTTGAGAGTTAGACTAGTTTCAAGGGAAAAACTGAAGAGGAGACTTAGTGGAGCCAGGAATAATTTAACCGTAGCTAACTGGCACTGCCTGGTGCGCAAAACCATGCAAATGCAGTTTTTATAGTAGGGAAATGAAAGAGAGAGAAATTAGCCCAAAATGGCCAATAAACTACTAACGTCTGGGCTGGAACCACTCCTCCAGGACAGATAGGCTGCTCAAAGCTCCCCTCTCTCACAGGTGAACAGAGAAACTTCCTTCTATCCAAGTAAGGTATGGGCAACTCAAAAACTTGTAACACAGCCCTGAATTCAGCACTAGCCTAAAAACTGGACTATAATAGCTTAGAAAGGTGGGAAACAAGGAATTTTTTTTTTTTTAAAAGATAAGGCAAAAACAGTAAAAAATTCACTTAAAACAGCTTTAAATGACTACAAACGACCAGAAAAGGCTATTGCACTTTAGTGTGTAGCCTACAACAGTTAAACAAATTATTTAAACAAAAAACGTTTTAAAAGTGCAGGCAGTCAAATAAGTACAATATGTGAAAAAACAAGCTTTTAAATCACAATAAATGCTGGAAAATCTGCATTTAGGTGGAAAACAGTTACGTACAGCAAGAATGTACAGAAAACTGATAATCACTCCAAAGTCTCTCTTCTAAGCTAGAAGGCTTGTATCAGTTTAAGACTTTCTAGTGCTACCCAGTAGGTTAGTTACAGGAAAGATGGGAAACAAGTACAGATGTGGTCTTTTATACCAGAAAGTTGAAAGAGACGGACAAACTGTCCAAATGGTCAATAAACTACAATTTCTGGGCCGTGAACCTCTCCTCTCATGGTAGACAGGCTACCTAGTGCTTACCACTCCCACTGATAAGCTAGAAGGCTTTCTTCCAACACAGAAAGGCTTGCGGGGCTCAGACGCTTACCAACAGTCCTGGATACAGCAACTCTGTATCTGGACTAGGCTAGTTACAGGAAAGGTGGGAAACAAGCGCAAGTGCAGCTTTTAAACCAGAACATTGAAAGAGATGGAAAAAAAACTGCCCAAATGGCCAATAGCTACAATTTCTGAACCAGGAACCACTCCTCTTGTGGTAGATAGGCTACCTAATGCTTACCACTCCCACTGATAAGCTAGAAGGCTTCCCTCCAGCACAGAAAGGCTTGGGGGGGCTCAGGAGCTTACAAAGAGTCCTGGATACAGCAAATCTGTACCTGGACTAGACTAGTTACAGGAAAGGTGGAGAACAAGTACAAACGTAGGCTTTTAAGCCAGCAAGTTGAAAGAGATGGAAAACTGCCCAAACGGCCAAATAAACTACAATTTCTGGGCCAAAACTCACTCTTCTCATGGAGGACAGGCTACCTAGTGCTTACCACTCCCACTGATAAGCTAGAAGGCTTCCCTCCAACACAGAAAGGCTTGGGGGCCGCAGAAGCTTACTAACAATCCTGGGTACAGCAACTCTGCGATTAGGCTAGTTATAGGAAAGGCGAGAAACAGGCACAAGTGTGGCTTTCAAACCAGAAAGTTGAAAGAGATGGAAAAAAACTGCTCAGACAGCCAATAGCTACAACTTCTGAGCCAGGGACCACTCCTCTTGTGGTAGATAGGCTACCCGATGCTTATCACTCCCACTGATAAGCTAGAAGACTTCCTTCCAACACGAAAAGGCTTGGGGGGCTCAGAAGTTTACAAAGAGTCCTGGATACAGCAAATCTGTACCTGGACTAGACTAGTAACAGGAAAGGTAGGAAACAAGTGCAAACACAGACTTTCAAATCAGAAGGTTGAAAGAGATGGAAAAGCTTCCCAAACGGCAAATAAACTATAATTTCTGGGCCAGAAACCACTCCTCCTGTGGTAGATAGGTTACCTAGTGCTTACCACTCCCACTTATAAGCTAGAAGGCTTCTCTCCAACACAGAAGGGCTTGGGGGGGCTCAGAAGCTTCCCAACAGTCCTGGATACAGCAAATCTGTACCTGGACTACACTGTTTGTGTCTTTCGGCTTTTCCCAGTTAGGGGTCGCCACAGCGGAACTCCAGTCCGCTAATGATTGGTAGTGGATTTTTACGTACCGGGTTACCAGCCCTGATGCACAACCTTCGATGAAGGCACGCCCCATTCACGTATGCCTCCACACAGAAGACGCTCTAGCTGAGAATCGAACGGGACGTCTTGCTATGAGGCGACAATGCTAGGAAAGGCAGGGACTAAACGCAAAACAGGCTTTTAACCAGAAAGTAGAAAGAGATGGAAAAACTGCCCAAATGGCCAATGAACTACAATTTCAGGGCCAAACCCCATTCTTCCCATGGTAGATAGGTTACCTAGTGCTTACCACTCCCACTGATAAGCTAGAAGGCTTCCCTCCAACACAGAAAGGCTTGGGGGGCTCAGAAGCTTACCAACAGTCCTGGATACAGCAAGTCTGTATCTGGACTTGACTAGTTACAGGAAAGGCAGGAAACAAGCTTAGAATTTTTTTTTTTGTTACAGAAAAGCAGCTAAAACAGCAGTAAATACAATTCAAATTGTAGCGCAGGCCAGCACACCCGAGTGTGTAGCAACACTACGACAAATACAGTTCAAATAAATGCAATTAACAAATGACTAAAAAACAAGTGCAGAAGGCAGTAAATTAGAAGGCTACTAACAAGCAGTAATAAGTGCAGAGTATGAGCGACTGAACAGATAACAGCACGCAGAAGAGCAACTAAGACAGTTACAGTAAGGGCAGCTGAATACATTTTTTTTTTTTTTTGAGGGAGGGAACAGAGCAGGATTAAGATGCTACATGGGTTGTCCTTCCCAAATGCTCTCTTTGTACACAGTAGGAGTGCCTGAAATCAGAATCTGATCTCACTGCACTCAGTTGAGTGAGCAAATGAGATGGGCCCAGAAGGAGTATCCAAATACAAATCTACAAGAGGGGCGGGCAGTTTCAAAGTCACCAACATTAACACCAAAACAAGAACAGGGAGGGTGGGTGCGAACTAACTGTAGATCGACAGCCACAACTTTAGTTGAGTTAATAATCAGTGAAAAACATAAATAAATAAATTAAATACAGTACTATATGCAAAAGGGCAGATAAAAGTGTACTTAAGTTCACTTATATGTCCAGCTGATTTCAGGTAGATGTTAATTTTACATACAAAATATATATTATGTAAGCATTTAATGCCCACACACACACACACACACACACACACACACACACACACACACACACATACACGTGCGCATGCGCCCTGCAGTTACAAATGCTTTCTTTACTCTATGTACCTCAGATGTCTCACTGTCAACAAATGAAAAAAAATACATGGAGTGGAAAGGAATGCAACCCCTCCAAAACCCCTCAGGTTGTTTCTGATTTTGCCTCCTATTTTTACTATTTCCCTTAAAACAAGGTCTTTCTTTCTCTCATACCTCTCAACTTATTAGTGTAAGGATTCTGGACAAAGCCAAAAATAATGGGAACAAAGGACCGAGATGAGGGAACATTTTAATTATTCTTCTTATAAACTTAGAACTATTAGAAAAACAGATGCTGCATTAGCATGCATTTTCTAAAAGTTATGAAGTCTAAAACTCAAATGTATGTCATTATCTAGTGACTTCGATCTTCAAATATTTGCCAGAAAATCACACATTTTATGTGGAACAGACCAAAAATATGAGGCAAAAATGTGAACTTTCACAGAAAATCTAGACAGTTGAGAGTTATGCAGTGTCAATGGCACAACAAGTAGCACACTCCCCTTTGATACGAAAGACTGCGGTTCTATTCCCACACCAGGTGGATGGATTACTGCTGCCATGGTGCAGCATAAGCGGGTCCTGCACTCATAATTGGGTTGTCCCTCAGATGAGATGTTAAACCAAGGCCCCATCTGCTTGAGTTAGTTGTAGTACAGGTGGATGTAAAAGCTATTGAAAATAGTAGAGTAAGTTCCCTGATCAAATTTCTCCTTGCAGTATAAATGCTGCCTTAAGTCTCCCCTGAAAAGAGGCCACTAACATAGTGGGACTAACCTGGTCAATAAATTATAAATAAATAAAATATGCTCTCTAACAGTCTTCAGCAGACACACATTCTTCTAATGCAGCAAACTGAATTTGTTCTGTTTTATCTATTTTCCCACGCTCCTTAACTGTGGCTTTTTAAGCATTGTGGCTATCTAGGGAGAAAGAGAAAAAGCAAATCCTTATAGCTGCTTATTGCAGTCATGTTTCTCAATTTTGTTTTATTTTTTCTATTTTATTAACTAACACTCAGTAAATGGGGCCCATTTAGTGAGCAAAACAGATATAGTGGCTATTTGCTTTCAGTCTGAGCATCACAATAACTTATTTTGCTGCTGTGAAGCCACAGACTTGATCCAGGACTCTCTCTCTGTATATTAATACCCCATTGGAGAATGCCTGCTCTCCAATAGGGTATCGCATTTGTGAACAGTCCATCTTCAGACAATGCAGTACTGTTGATAATACAAAATTCTCTAAAGCAATAAGAGAAAAAGCCTTCTCAAAGCTTGCACACACAGTCTGGCTTTCTTTAGGACAAAATATTAGGAAATTCCAAACATGAAGTACCTACAAAAAATAACTAATTCAATTTCTTCCCAATGAATATGTGCTGCTGTCCCAACACTAGCTAAGAAATGTGGCATGGAACAGCAGACCCATCTTTGCCCAGCTTACAATATTTCAGTTTTATCTACTTGTCTACGTCTGAAAATTGTACAAATGGATTATATGATAAGATATAGCTATTGTTTTATCAGTTACTATGACAAGTGCTGCTTGTAAACCATGCATTAGCTCTCTACATACGCCCTGCTGTTTATTCTTCAGAACATTCTCTCTCATCGAATCATACAGGATTGAACAAAAGTAATTCACTGTTGCAAAACTTGTAATTGCCTAAATGACCCCAGATTGTGGCTGAAAATTGTCTGTGGGCCAGACCACCAACCCGATTAATGGTTGGAGGTCAGTATAATGGTTAAGGTATTGACATTACAGACACAAGGTACGTGGTTCGATTCTCACATGGGATAATTGGCTAGGCTTAAAATGGCCCACAAGGGTAGTTAACCTAGTACTAACCTATGAACTAAGTAAATAAATATGTAGGTAAGTAAATTAATATATTCATACACTTCTTTGCACAAGAATCAGTGATAAAGGCAAAAAATAATTGGGGGGACAAAGGTCTAAAATCAGGCACGATTTTTATCATTTTAAGAAATAATAAAACTTCAGGTTTTGCAGGAACAGCGTATGAGATTCTAATGTCTGTCATTATTGACTGATTGTAATCTTCAGTGATTTATTCGAAAATCAAACATTTTACAAGGCATAGGGCAAAAATATGAGGCAATTTCAGGGACATTTTGCTAAATCAGGGGAGTTGAGAGCTATGGCTTACTTCAAGAAACAGCATTAGTCAGTGATAGACACACATTTTCCAACCCAGCCTTGAGTTGAGGTCAGTAGGTTCAAACCTCATTATTAATCCCCCCCCCCCCCAATGCCAGCTCCAACAGAAGCCTAAGAAGTTAGTTGGACTCAGGTCATCAAGGATGTAGTTAGGGCTTTATCCTTCTGTGCCAGATGAGTTGGTCCCAGTTTTTGAAGAAGTTGATGATTTGCCATAGTGCAAAATTCCTTTGCTAGATATATATTATTGTGTATTTGACTTGTGACTATGTTTAACTACAGTCTATGACTCATAATACAAAGAGCACTTAATTAAACTTAAATTGTGATGATCAACCTTCCAACAACTCTGCAAAAACAAAATTAAAATTTGGGCATAATTCAAGTTAGTAGAAATAATGGAAATAATACATTTCTGGAAACCATTACAACATATTAGCTATGACAAAAAGAGGAGGAGAACGAGAGACAGGTGATCTGCCAGAGAATATTTACTTGTCAACACGCATTTTCCTGAGAGACAGAAGCAATAAAACAAATAGCCATGGAAGAATGTGCCCTCTATCTCCACAACTCTGCCTAATACCCTTTGAAAAGAAGCACCTTAATAGAGAACTATCAGTGTCATCTGGTACAGCTGCTCCTTTAAATGGGCAGCCATAAATATCCCGACTAACAGGCAAAGGCTCTCTCCAAAGAGAACAGGTACACCCACTTATACCCTTTTATTCACCACCATGGCCATTTTAGTAAAATGTGTTTGTATATTTATGTAAATATATAATGCATAACAGACTAGTGTCCTGTTTAGGATTAGGTTTTGTGTCTTGTACACACTGAGTATCATAAGTGTTGGGACAGACTTCAGCTCCATAAATTAGATTAAGTGGGTAGTCAGAGAAAAAAATGACTGAACATGGTTAGGGAAATTAAGCTCGATATAAAAACTATTCACAGTTCTGCCTTTATTATGCCACCATTAGATGGTCACATTGGATAGAAACACATACACGTGTGCATGTGTGTGTGTGTGTGTGTGTGTGTGTGTGTGTGTGTGTGTGTGTGTGTGTGTGTGTGTGTGTGTGTGTGTGTGTGTGTATCTGTGTGTGTGTATCTGTGTGTGTGTGTGTGTGTGTGTATCTGTGTGTGTGTGTGTGTGTGTGTGTGTGTGTGTGTGTGTGTGTGTGTGTGTGCATCTGTGTGTGGGTGAGTGTGTGTTTGTTTGCGTGTGTGTATGTTTGTGCGTGTGCGTGTGTGGGTGTGTGTGTGTGGGTGTGTATAGGGAGCCTTTGATAGCAGTATGACATTCCTTATCATCATAACAAAGGTTAATGCTCTTTCTTCCCCATATATTTCACAGCATAGAATTTCAAAGAAAAACAAAACTGTAATAAAGCAAATCTGGACTGTGTTAATAAGCAAGTTACAAGAGGAAATGAGAGATACTCATGAGATAAGCCATGCCCAAGGCACCATAAATCCAAAAGGAAGACAAAGGATGAGCATACCTACTGGCAAAAGAACTTTAGAGAACTTTAGAGAATTTAATGCAAAAATCTGATCCCATTATAAGTAGCTTCCTTAGAGCAATATGTATAAGAAGCAGCACATTTAAAAGTTAAAAATTATATATAATGTCAATTGAATTTTCAAGGGATGAATTTAATTACAAGGTTTGTTTGTGTTTACTGTTTGTGGTTCCTGCAAATCTTTTCTAGTAGATATGAAACTGATAGGAGATATTTTACTTGCAGTCGTATCCACTGTTCCCTCACACACTACAAACCAAAGCCACTGCGAACAATTAGATATTGTTCAGTTATGAAGTTTTCAGTTTGTGGAATGTTGTACCTTGTTATTCAGCTAATCAACAAGTGTTATGATGTCAGCAGTAAACAAAGGGACCCCCCACAAAGAAGAGAAACCTGAATTTCCAAGCTTTAACGTTGGCTAAAAGGACCTGCATGGTAAAAATTATAAAGATATCAGACTTGCAAGTCCTGATATTGTCAAAAAGGCAAGGTCTAGTCTTTTACGTTTTATGAAATATGGATCCTAGATGAAGTGATTGTAGTACAGATGTCTTGAACAGAGTTTCCTTATAATTCCTCCAGGTATTTTGAGTGCCTAATACCATGACAGGAATTAACCCCATTGCTAAGTCAGGTTATGATTAGAATTCATGAAATTAGTAATCTTTCAGTCTTTGGTGTTAGCCAAGAGTGCTCTTGTCAACACCCACAATGTGCCCAAAATTGACTCCTTCTGTAATTCATACAGAGTTACACGTACTGAAATCATACACAAGCGCAATTGTAAATTATTTTTATTAGACCTGTTGTTCCTACTACTATTGAAACTGTCTGGCATCTCATTTCTGCCCACAATCCCAGAATTTTATGAATTTGTCTCTTTCTCTCTCTGTCTCTGTGTAAGACACTATAATCACTGGGTGTAGAAATTTCAATCATCAATCTACTTTTGTCATTTTTTTCATGGACTACTATATCTGGTTTACTTGCATGTATTTTTTGAACTGTTGGTAATGGGTGATCCAAAGGGATCTAAACTTTATTATTCTCTATAATGCTTTGTGGCGCATGTTTCCGATGCTTCTCAGCTACTTCTATATCGCATTGTTTGCAGAATCCCCAATATAACAGTCTTGCCACATAATGCAGGACATCATCCATGAGATTATCGTACCCCGCAACATGATGCATGTCTTTTTTTCCAGTGCCTTTTACAGAACCTGAATTTGACCGTTTCACCCACGTGTTCAATGGATTTTGTAAATCAACTTTTACATAGTACACTTTTACATAGTACACTTTTACATAGTACACTTTTACAAAGTACACTTTTACATAGTACACGTTTACATAGTACACTTTTACAAAGTACACTTTTACATAGTACACTGTTACATAGTACACTGTTACATAGTACACTTTTACATAGTACACTTTTACAAAGTACACTTTTACATAGTACACTTTTACAAAGTACACTTTTACATAGTACACGTTTACATAGTACACTTTTACAAAGTACACTTTTACATAGTACACTGTTACATAGTACACTGTTACATAGTACACTTTTACATAGTACACTTTTACATAGTACACTTTTACAAAGTACACTTTTACATAGTACACTTTTACAAAGTACACTTTTACATAGTACACTTTTACATAGTACACTTTTACAAAGTACACTTTTACATAGTACACTTTTACATAGTACACTGTTACATAGTACACTGTTACATAGTACACTTTTACAAAGTACACTTTTACATAGTACACTTTCTTGGGTCACCATTATTAGCCTTTTATTGTTTGCTTCATATTCTATTCACTTCTCTTTAACCATTCCTGTGTCAAATCTTAGTCAGTATGAAGTTGTTCCAGGAGATCTCTGTACTTGCCACTATGTTTATGGTTTTTCCAATTTTCTTTCATTCTCATCTGATCCTTCTCCTCACATTTTCTCTTTTATTTTTGGTACATTCAGTGGCTGACTGATTTTTGTCTTCTTCTGGTTTGATTTCCATTCCTACTTTACGTCAAAATGCTTCTGCTAAACAAAAATGTCGTCTTAGACCGCTTTCCTCGTGTTTTAAAACTTTCACAATGTTTGGATCTGGTGAGGTTAGCAGATATTATGCAGACCTGTTCATGTAATCAATTTTGAGGAGGTCTATACCTCCTTCAGAGAGGAGTAGATAATCGTAGTAAACACAAATTTTATATATTATTTTATAAGCATGAAGCAGTTTTCTTATTTTCCTGTCCATCTAATCCAATACTTTTTGGGTCAGTTAATCACCCCAGAACATGAAAGTAAACTGTTTATAGCTTGGACTTTATTCATTGATGTCAAAGCAGTTTTCAATATTAGTTTTTGTATTCTGAAATATTCTTTACTGAGTTTTAGTCTTAGTTGTTCATGTTTTATTACCGATTCTTCATGTATTCCCTAATGCATATACACTCCCTCCCACTCAGTTTCCTTTATATCACATACCTGTCCCAGATTGATATTTTCTTGGTGGTGCAGCTTTCCTGTGTTAAATGTTGCTTTTGCACATTTAGCAAGACCAAATGACATCCTTATGTCATCTGAAAAAGTTTTAACCACTTGTAGGTGACCTTTCAACTCCTATACAATTTTAAGTCATCCACAAATATATAAATGGGATATCTTTAAACAAGGTTGGTTTATGGGAGGAACTTGTATACATAGTCTAATCTGTTAAGTAAACAGCTTAATAGGTTAGGATTAAGAGAAAACAGCAACAGTGACAAAGAATCAGCCTAGAATGCCCTCCTTTGAATTTTTATCCTTGGGATAATGATTTGCCCTTTGTCATGGCTCAACTGCAAAGTGGCTTGCCACTGTTTCACTGTCACTTTAATGTAACTGATCAATGAATGTATATCTTATACATCTGTAAGCATTCCTTTGTCAATGAATGTGGGTGCGGTCAAAATGTTTTTTTTTGTTTGTTTTTTTTTTTGTAATCTGACCATGCAATACTTGGATTCTTCTACAGTTCTCTATTATGGCTTTATTTAGCAACAAATGATCCTTTGTTCCATATGGCTTTCTTTTGCGACCCCTTTGTTCTACTGCCATGCTTATTTTTTTTTCTAAATTATTATAAACTCTGTCTGCATCAATTCAAGTATATTAATTTGTACATCGTCAGGAAGCAATTTATTGGTCTAAAGATTGCAGGGTAGTTTGCAGGTTCACTCTTAAGGAAGATCATAATTTTTTCCTGTTGTTAACCACGTTGGTGTCTGTTTGGGCTAAATCTTTGTGTAGAGATGCTAATACCTATAGCCAGAATTCAGGTACTGCATCTGGGCCTGAAGTTTTCCATTTAGGAGCATTTAATTTTCTCTCATATTCTCTAGTCATTGCTTCATCCCATTTCATATCTTCTACATTAGAACTCCTTTCTGTTTCTTTAATTCTTCTGTCCATTCAACATCTTTGTTATGTTACATGTTCTTCATAAATATTTCTCCAAAATGTATCTATTTCTGCTTTTTTGGTGGTGGTTCTAGTCCTTTTTCTTTGTTTCCAAGCTCGCCATAAAACCTTTTTGGGTCATCAATGAATTGCTTATTTTGGATTTTCCGTTATATTTAACTACATAGGTTTTTCTGTTTGTGCTAATATTTTAGTTTATTATTGGCAGTTGTGTATAGTAGATCCTGGTCTGCTTTGATACAATGTGTTACTTTAACCACATTTATCTTTCTAAGTATTTTTGAAGACTGTTCCCTTTTCTATATTCTTCTAACTGTGATACTTCTTGTTTTGTTTTATATTTTTCTCTGTCTGATGCTTCCGTGGTGGCATTTTACTTCTTAATTTCCTTTCCTTTGTTACTGTATATTTTGTGGTAACAATTTATCTAGTATTAATTTAGCTGCACAGTAATACAGTCTATATATATTATATATGTTATATCACCTGAATTGCTCTTAATAGTCTTGATACTGTGTTCATATGTTTTCTCAGTCATCTAAGATTTGGGGTTTTATGTACTTTCTGTAATTTATTTCTTTCATCTATCTTAATATGTTTATCCATCTTTATTAAATCAATCAGGATGTCCCTTTTCCTTGTGGACTGAGAACATCTTCTCTTCTCTCTGTTTCATGTAAGCATTCCACAGAAAGTTCCAGAATATCTTCCTGAGACATATCCTCTTTGGATGCACCCTGCATCATCTACTGCTCCTTCATATGGGAACCCACTGGCTGATCATTCAGTAACATGACCTGCACCAGAGTTGCCACTGTTTCCGGCCTTTTTCCCTTGCTATCCAACTTCAACTGGACTTTCTTGCTCGTCTCCTACAGAAGGCTCCAGAGCATCAGCATGTGATAAATCTTCTTCAGATGCCTCCTGTTCCTTAATCTGGGGATCTATTATTCCACCATTCTGTGACATTGCCTGTGTTGGATTCTCCACACTAAATCTTTCACTTTGCATATAATCTATAACTTCAATTTGTATTTGTTTGACTCCTGCCTTATTAATACTCTTTTCTACATTCCCCCATTGTTTTCTTATTTTTTTGTATTGTGCAAGTTTCCATATCTGGGTGCCTTTGCCTGTATTTCTGTTCAAATATCTTTGGAGCTGCTTTTTTGTATTGATTAGTTTGGCTTTCTCCTTTGCATAGCATATCTCTGTTTCTCTCCCATGATCATGTTTCCTTTTTAGACCATCTGGGTTGTAGTCTTTATATTTATTACTTCCTCTCTAGCTTATTTTTCCAGACAACCCAACGTTTCTTCATCTATGAAATGTTTTTCATGAATTTGTTGTATTGCTGAAACTTTTGACAGTTTTTTTTCTTTCTTTCTTCTAATCTCTCTCTTAATCTTTCTGAATATCTTCTATATGGAAGCTCTGGGCTTCTTAAATAACAGTAACAATACATAGTGTCTTCCTTCTTCTCAATAGTCCACGTTGTCATCTTCAGCATGTCAGTTTCTGTGGGCTAGCTAATCCTTTTAGCACACGGGAGCCATCCTCCCTTTGAGCTTGGCCTAACTCCATTTTAAAAGTGTTTCCATTTCTTGAAGATTCTACACTGCCTTTTTCCAGTCCTGTCACAGGTGCATACACCAGGACTGGGCATTTTTTTATCCTGCGATCCGTGCCCCCAGCATTCTTTTTTACTTTTTAACCAACCTTTCGTCATGATATATGAAATACTGTCTATATATCAGTGTCATCTTGGTGAGATTATGTGAAAACAGGCTCCACCACATGAAGGCATTTGCCAAGACTTGAGGTTAAACTTAGTTCCACCGATACTGCCCTCCTTTTCTTGCCGACTTCATCTCTCCATTTGGACCCCTTTATAGTGTGTAGCAAGAGATGTTACTCTATAGCTGGAGTTAAATGACTTGTAAATAATGTAGAAATACACTGCCATTGATATTATAATACGATATACAATATGATTATTTTGTTGATATTTCTTGTTCTGAATTTACCTAAGAGACTGTGTATCAATATGAAAATATTTCAGTAACACATGATAAGCTTCTGCTATGAAAAGAGTGATTGTGTGCTTACATGATAATATCAGAAGAATGGTAATGCACTCTCAGGTGTGAGTTCTAAATATTCATTCTAATTGTGTTTATAAAGATCTTACCTCAGATCCTATGCTGTGCAGCTGTGATGTGCATTGCCAGGATTTGTCATATTAATAAGGGCCACACAATGGAGTAAATATGATTTTTCCAAACTAACAAAATTCTTTAAAAGATGACTATTGTTAGAAACTAAAAATGTTTTTGTGCTTTTGACCTTCTTTGTAGTACCATTGTCCTTAAATTGCTCTTAATGGATACGCTTATTTTATACTTTGCTTTCTGCCCACCCCTGTTCATACTGGTGATGGCCTACATCAGCAAACAGGTTGGAAGGGACAGATCAACAAAGCTGCTTTATGCAGACATTGTGGCACTCCACACAGACTGATGTGACCTTTTCAGCTAAAGCCTTTTTTTTCTCCCACATGCTCTGTGTGCCCCTGAAGTATAACATTTTTGTTGCCATTTCTTGTGCTTCAGGCTACTAAGTCCATTCACTTAGAATGTCAGTGCTCTGAACTACAGCTTCTTTTCGTCATCCCTGGAAAGAGCAGCTTATTTTCAATTTCTCCCCTTGATTTGTGTTTGCAATCTACTAAACAGCCCCTTATTTAAACATTGATACTTTTAATTTCAAGTCACACAATGATAAAAACAGGTAAAAAATACAGAAGAGCAAAATGTAAAACATTGCTTTTCTCTTCTAAAGTTGTTGTTTGCGACGTGAGGGGGGACAGAACCCCCCCCCCAAAAAAAAAAAAAAAAACTTATATATACCAACTCTGAGACTGCCATATCCTGAGAAAAGGGAATATTCTGAGGAACAGTAATTTTAGGCTTAGTATATGTAAGTCTACATTTTTGGTCATTCAGTCTTGCCATTTCAGGCATCACGCTAACAAGTCTCAGAATTTCCAACAGTCACCCTGATAAACAGACCTTCCATGACAGGTACAAAACTATAGTTAAAGAGTTATACTTGTAAAGGATAGGAATTTGTTAGGTGAAGAATTATTCCTCTACTCTCTTTGTCATTAACAAATGGCAAATTTCTTGTTTAGTACACATGAGCTACCCATTCAGCTGTGACAGGCAGCTTATACTAAGAGCTAGGCTGGTCTATATATATATAGCAGTAGTCACGGTACTGTTTGTTCCAGTAAAGACCTGAGAAAGCCTGCTTTCCCAGTCACTCACAATACTTCTTACAGCCATCTGACTGGATGAAAAGAACGCAAGATTGAGAAAACCTTATTGTGTGGGCTTTTCATGCAAGAGCCAGTTAAACAAATTATTTTTTGAAGATAGCAAAGGATATCATGCCAACGTAAAATAGTATGAAATGGGCTGGCTAAAAAGCAGAGAACTTCCACATAAAGGCAGAAATAGGTAAAGTATTACTTTATATTTAATAATGAAATGACAAAGGTCTCCAATTTCTCTGGTAAATCCCCCTCTCATCTAAGAACCCTGTGTACAGCAATGTTCATGCTGAGGACAGCTATGCCCCCACATTACTGCTGTGGTTTATATTTTATAATGCAGAGTATGTTTTGTATGGAGGAAAATGTATGCTGGGATGAGGAATGTGCTGTTTAGCATGCAGTGCTCTTTTAAGAACCAAACTAAGAAGCGATGGTGCAATAAGACAACACTAACCAACATAAAAAACAATGCACCAGTGCAAATATAGTGTATACTATCCAACAGACCAAAGAAGATATAGTTCACCAATTTATTAAATAATCCAAACGCATACCTCTCAACTTTCCAGATTTCCACAGACTGTCCACATTTTTGCCTCATGTTTTTGGTCTGCTCCTCTTAAAATCTGAGTTTTTCTGGCAAACTACATGGGATTGAAGCCATTAAATAATGACATCCATTTGAGTTCATGCTTCGTATCCTCCAGAAAATGTAACCTAACACAAACCTGTTATTCTAATAACATTCTAAGTTTATAAGAACAATTTTTAAAATCTGTATCTATTTTTGGTCTTTGTCCCTCCATTATTTAAGGCTTTGTCCAGATTTCTTGTGTTAGGAAGCTGAGAGGTATCTCCAAATAAAATTGTCAGTTGAAGTTTAATGTGCTTTTCATCATAGTACACCATACAAAATGAGACTTCATCAAGACATAGAAAACAATCAGACATTGAAATATATAGATTAGTACAAATTACTTAATTAGTACTTGATAATTGATAATTAATAATTAAAAAGCAACCAATCTAAATCATCAAACAAGAATAAAAAACACATTTATGTACATAAATGATACTAATAAATCCCAATCACCTAAAATAATATAATACATAACTTCTTGTAAAAAACATTAAACTGTGAAATCCTTTCAAATATAATAATAAATAAGTTGTGTTTTGTTATTTATAATTTAACCGCCCTTTTTTCAGGACAGGTATAAGGGATACACTGTCACTAATGGCAGGAAAATGGATAGCATCCAATGTAAGTTGCCAAATGAGCTCCCTGTAACAATTTTTTTCTTCCCACGCACTACCTCTAGGATTAGGGGACACCTTTTCAAGGACAGTAAATATTTTTTTTTTTTACACGAAGTGCAATTAAGAGAATATCAAAACAAGGCATTATTAGCATTACCCATGGAAATTTCATAACAATGCTCATACTTGCGCTTTTTAAGTGTCCATTTTGTTTTTCCAACATAAAACATTGGACATCCAGAGCATACGACAAGGTAAATAATGCCTTTGGTGTTACAATTACCCCTTTTAGCATATATAACTGTTTTTAGGAAATTGTCAAGTATAATGGTATCTTTTTCACAAATCTGTTTACACTGCTTACGAGACACATTTTCTAGCGCCTTTTCCCATACTGTCCTGTAATACTAATTTTGGTGCTTCTATCATATACTTAATATTTCTTGCACTTTTATGGATAAACAGTGGCCTATCACCTGGTACTTTTTTCACCCTTTTGTCACTACAAAGGTTGTTCCAATTTTTATTAATGATATTTCTGATCATCCTTGCACCAGAATTATATTGTAAGACAAAACATCTTTGAAAACCATCCTTGTTAATACTCATTTTTTTCATCATTAAAGGTAATTATCTCCTTCTCGTGGGTTTCGATTAACAGGTCGGAATTTCCTTTTCTGTCTAAACCAAGCAAAGAGATGTATTTGACACCCCATCCATCTATGATTTAATCACAAATCGCTCATATTAACGTTCCAGGATATCACTATCAAAAAACATTTTTCTAAGTTTTTTTCTTTCTATTTCAAAAACATCCTTGTTTGAAATCATTTTGGTGAGCTGACTTTTCACCAGTCCTCTCTTTTGTGTAAGTGTGTGATGACTACTGAAATGTAAATATGCATTTGAGAAGGTTGGTTTTCTGTAAATGTTAGAGACAAAACTACCAGACCTTTTAGTAATAGTTGTGTCCAAAAAACTGACATAATTATGATTACGCTGATTTGTGAATTGCAAAAAAGAAGTAGTGCTGTTAATAAATGCCACAAGATCAGCTACTGTATCTGAGTTACTATCCCATAGTATAAAGGTATTATCCAAATAATATACATATAATCTAATATAATAAAAAAATCTGACTGTAATATGTGTCTTCTCTCCCATGTTAGCATCACTAGGTTAGCAAATACTGGGGCACAAGCCACACATGTTACTACATCCCTAACTTGTTTGAAAATCTCTCCCTCAAAATATATAAAATTGTTTTCTACAATAATTTTCATATAATCCATAACTGACCTAATATCCTCTGTGGAGAGAAAATCAAATGAAAGAAGAGCTTCATGGAAGAATTCCAAGCCTACCCCTTGAGAAATACTGGAAAAAAGATCAAAAGTATCCATTGTCAAAAACTCACTTACCTGGTGAGGTGGCGAGCCCCACCAGGGCTCTCGCTTCCGACTACAAGTGCCTGCCTGGGCATCTGGGCATGACCCACTCTGGGGACAGTGTCAGGTAGGGAGTTTGACTGAGGGGTATACCTGTCAAAGAGTAACACAGGTGTCCTAAGGCGAGCTCAGGGAGGATAGAAACCTCCTGTGGAGAAGAAGGGCAAAAGCTCGCTTGATCTTGATTTTTGCATGAATATAGAACGTGAAAGCAGGGCCTCACGATCCTTCTGGCTTTTTGAGATTTAAGCAGGAGGTGTCAGAAAAGTTACCACAGGGATAATTGTCTTGTGGCAGCCAAGCATTCATAGCAACATTGCTTTTTGATTCTTTGATGTCGGCTCTTCCTATCATTGTGAAGAAAAATTCACCAAGCGTTGCATTGTTAACCCACTAATAGGGAACATGAGCTGGGATTAGACCATCATGAGACAGGCTAGTTTTACCCTACTGATGTGTTGTTGCGATAGTAATCCTGCTCAGTACAAGAGGAACTGCGGGTTCAGACATTTGGTGTATGTGCTTGGGGTCTGAATTCAGTCTCCCCAAAAAATCTTGAGCCCCAGTATCTGCTAACCTAGGGAGAGAGAAGAAAAAGGCAATAGGCAATGAGGATCTCCACCAAGAAATGAATGGATTGCATGAGGGAAGAACTAAAACAGGCAGGCATAACTGTCAAAAAAGGAAGGAAAGTGACTCTGAATAGAATGATATGGTGACAGTTAATGAGACAGCATGTCCCCATGTAAAAGTGGAAGAAGAAGGTTGATGATGACATTCAGTTGTTTGATGTTGTTTGATGAAACTCAATGAATGTGAATAGACTTTTATATATACGTATTCAACAATGTAGCAGAGGCCATCAGTCTATAAAATAAGGTGGTTTTATTACATACAAATGTTACATAACAAAACAGTTTTAAGCACAATCCCATACAGCACGGATAGTTTCTCTTAGCAAATCTCTCTAAGCTTCTTAATAGCTCTCTTTCTTCCAATGTTCCTTGAGCTGGAAAGATGTCCATGGTCCTTCTGGTGTCTTCCTCCAGGGCTCTCTGTAATCTTCTGTGTTTCACCTAGAAATGCTGCACCAGGCACAAAAATCTTCCTTTTCATACACATCTGATTAGCTTCATTAACCAACAAACCTGGGAGAACATTCTCTAAGTAATATAGGTATAGTATTCAGTGGCCCAACTTTTTACCATCTCCCTCATTAACCTAGCTCAACAAAGAGATTAATGCTCAGTTACGGTGTTCCACTAACTCATCCAACAGTGATGTTTTTAATTGTTTGACCTTAAACCACTGGTACTGGTGGTGCATTATTCTGGTAATCAATTAAGCCCTGGTCAGAAAATATTTCCTTAAGCGTCCCATCTCCGGAAAATAATAATACTAACTCCCTCACTATAAATTTATCAGTATCCTTAAATAGGGGAATGACCTCAAGGTACTTAGTTGCATAGTCCAAAGTAACTAACAAATACTGAAAGCCATTGACTTTGCCAGTGGCCCAACAATGTCCATGGCAATATTGAAAGACACATCTATAATGGTTATAGGAGTCAAAGTATTTTTGAAGCCTGGGTGAGGGTCTGCAGTCTTTTCTAAAGAAGACAACTCATAACAGTACTTTTTAGTGTTAGTTGCTATTCCTCCCTTACTTATTTTATCTTATTTCTTGTTATAAACATGATGCATAGAACCATCTGTCTTTCATTTAAGGTTCCTGTATTTTGGCTGAACATGAATATTATTAGGGAACCTTTGAAGGTTATCTTGTTTATTGCTATAGACTGCATTTTCATTTTTCTTTTCCTCTTTAGGTTGCTCTCCCCCCATCTTGGTGAGAGACATTTCCTTCTCTTGGTTGCTTCCCTTTTTCTAAATGTGAGTGAGCACTAACAGAAGGAAGCACTTTCTTTTTCTTTTCTAAGTTGCAATCCTGCTGCAAAGGGTGCACCAGAGCAAAATTAATTAGCAGTTTTACTTTTCTCCTTATATACTGTACTGTTTCTTACAGACTTCACTAACTTGAGTTTTTGGTCTTTCTTTGACAGAAATGGGTTTAGAACTCTGACTAGGTAGTGTGTCTTCCTTTTTTTACTGCACTAACAAAACTTTTTATATTATTGCTTATATTTCTTGATACTCACCTGCTGCTAAAACTCTCCATTTCAGGGACCTTCGGTCTTAGTTTGGCAGAAAATGTAGAATCCTTCTCAGGTTGTACATTTCCCATACTTACTAATGTCATGCTCTTGAAATACATCATTTTAGTGAATAATTCATTCTCTTTAGTTCTGTTAGTTATGTTTAATCCCTGCTCTGTAACACTTTCTGGTTACACTACTTTACTATGTAGCTGACTTCCCTCTACTATATCTGTTCCTGCATGCTGCTCTTCCATAGTTAACTGATAACATATCTCTTTAAAGTGCAAGTTATTCCTCTGTATCTCTCTGTCTCTGTATCCTTAGTCAAACTCTATACTTTTCTAACACTATGCCTGGAACTTTTTAAGATTCATACAGTTTTATGAATCCGTCTGATAGTTAATCCCCCAGCTTTTTCCAGATTGACCAGAGGTTTATCTGTAGGCTTATTTACTTGCTGGTTCTCCTCCGTACACTGATAAGGTGGTCTATCAAAAGGATTAATTTCTTTGCATTACCACCATAAATCTTAAAAGTGGGGGAAATCTTTCCCTACTGTCATATTATTTATTAAACTGGAAATTACAGCAACCGGAAAAATGACATTTCCAAACACACTTTGTATATTTCAGCTTGAGTAATAGCATACTATTTTCTCTCTCCGTGAATACAGACTTCTTCTACTGCTTTTCAGTAAGGGTCTTCTTTTTTACCCTTACACTGCATCTTTCTAATTGTGACCGTACTGCTTGGCTATAGTGGTCCCTACAGCTCCCTGTATTCAGTTAAGACATTACTTAATTAACTTTTCTGTAGCACAATAGGAGAAGGCTAATTCAGTCGTTCTTGCAGAAAGTGTATCATATTCCATGTGCTCAATATCATTAGCAGCAAGGTTTTCACTAGTTGCAGTTTCCATAGGCGTAAGGGTGTTACCATCATTAGTACAAAATTTACCTCTATGACCCCTTTTCCCACATTTAAAACAGAGTATGTGTACAGTTACTATTTATCACCAGAATTTGACATGTTTTATCATCGGTCTAGTTTGTTTGGTTTTACACATAGTTTCATTTTATAGCAATCTCTGTACCAGTACAGCTTAATTTTCAGCATCCATATGGTCAGCTTAAAACACCTTCTTTTATAAAGAAGCAAACATCTTCTTCATAAAGAAGATCCCTCTTAAATTTATTAATAGCCAATATTTCCATCATTTTACTTTCATTATGTTGACCATCAGGATCTAGCCATAATTTAAATAAACGTTTAAAATCACATTACTGAGATTCCACCATTTTGTTAGGAGTAAATGCTCAGATTTGTAACCTGTGAGCTTGCTTCTCAGAAGTGACCCCCACCTCTAGCTAAAAATGCCTTTATTTCATTTTCTCCTACTCCTGATATTCATTCCCTTTCATGTACATGAAGGTTTTTAAAAGCTCCACAGTTAGCTGGGCTGACAGGATTCTAATGAAGTTACTATGGTCCCATCCCCTCCATGTAGGTGTGCCACTAAAGGCTAAGAGATATACCTCAAGGTTTCCTCACTGGATAGTTGATCCTTTGAACTGTCTTTCTCATGCCCATGTATCCGGCAAGAACCACCAACCCCTCAGCTGTAGTAGCAGCAATGGTTTATAGTAGTTGTTCTATGGTTGCATCCAGGGGACAGCATCCAATTGTCTTATGTAGCAGGAGTGTCCAAGACCTCTGCATGCAATATGTCATCTATGACCTAGTCACCCTCATACGGCAATTGTTATTTCAGTGTTCCCCAATCTCCACTGGGGAGTCAAAACAGAGTCCACATTTCAAGCAGATGTTCCCTGTCTCTTCTTCCAGAGACAGAGTGAGAGACTGAGAGTGGCAAGCAGGCTATACCTCATCATATATCTCTGTCCCCAGCCAGCTATCCCAGTGCCTAAGCTACTACTCAAATTTAGACTGACTGGTTCATGTCCAGGGCTTTATCTTTCCATAGCAATGGAGCTGACCAGTGAAGTTTCTATTTTTCAAGGATTTTGCAGAGCGTACTACAGAAAGCAAAATCATAAACACAATGTTAACCAATACAGGGTGTGCACTTTAAGCTAAAACTGCATTGTATTATGTTACTTAAATTATCAAAAGATTCACTGAAACGTAGGCTATAGTTATAATCTCTATTTGAAGAGATTTCTTAAATTTATTTTTAAATAACTTTTCAAAGCTAGTGAACTTTGCAACAAGAGATGATAGTAGTCCTGATTTAATGTTATCAAATTATTTAGGTTTGATTAGAAGTTGTGTCACTCTTTTAGTTTTGTTTACAGTTATGTTGAAATTATTGTTATACAGTGGTATGGGTTATGCAGTACAAAGTATTCATGGAGAACTAAATGGGCAGCCATGTGCCACAACAATCTTTGCATTTTAATAAGAAAAACAAAAGAAGCAGCCACAATTTTCTTCTCCTCCTGCCAACCTTGTTGACTTGGGTCTCTTGTGGCAGTGTAGCAATAGCCTCATGTACACAGAGAACCCTGTACTAATAACACACTCTGGTACAGAGTATGAGAGATGTAGTTACACCAAGAATCTAAAATCCATGCTCTCTCTCACTCAAAACAGTAACACGGATAAGGTTGTCAACTCACCCACCACCACTACATATTCACATAGTGCCACTACTCATACACATACTGCACATCAAACACATAAATCCACATACGTGGAAGTACTCTTGAAAAACCTCCCAAAACACCAGAGACATCCAAAACACAAGACTGCTACAGCTAACACAGTCCCCAAAGCACCCATGACACATAGCAACACCAGTGGCAGTGTCTCACCCACCAAGCCAGTAAGGCATAATACTCAAAAAACAAATCTTCTTGTCATTGGAGACTCAATAGTGAGACACACACATGTCCTACTCACCAGGCTGGACAAGGAGAAAGTCACGGTCAGCTGCTTTTCCGGTGCCAGGATATGTCAGATCATGCACGCACTCAGGTCTCTCAGCAACAAGTACCATTATGACTCTCATAGTTCATGTTGGTGTGAATGACCTCAGATGTACCTCGATGTACCTCACTGGACTATATGAAGAGACATGGTTGAGCTTTCTGAGTACGTGTCCCAGGCAGGTATGTCCATAGCCTTGAAGAGCATACTACCCTCACCTAGAATGATGCAATATAAACAAAAAGTGATTGATTTCAATAATTGGCTCATTTTGTGGTGTCATTCAAAGAGTATCCAGTTCCTGTCAGCCTGGGAAGCCATGGTCGACAAACCTCGCTGCTTTGCCAGAGACAGTTTGCACCTGGCACCTCTAGGATTTCGGCTGCTGGCAAAGGCTCTTGCCTCCCCCATAGTACCTTTTTTAGGCATGGTCTTGAAAACAACATTATTGACATGATATTAACCAATCAGAACAAAATAAGGGTCCTGCTGCTGAATGCTAGGAACTTAAACCAAAAACTGCACTCCCTGGAAATACTTCTGTCACTAGACAATGTAGATGTCTGTGCAGTCATAGAAACTTGGTTCAAGGCCTCAGAAAGTACTCCAGTCTTGAAAGGCTACAATGCCTTCCACACCTCAAAATGAATGTTTGAAAACCAAAGCAGGATATGTTTCGACCTATAGCAGAAATAAATTCATCTCCCGTCTAGTTAGACTGGACAACTCCATGGAGTTACTCCTGGTGCAGGTTACGGTGAGTAAGACCCCCATTGAAGTCATAGCCAGTTATAAATCCCCTTCAAAGCCCATGAAGCATACATGAACGAACTGGAGACAATCCAAATTTTACCGAACACACTGGTTATGGGGGATTTTAAGTATCCCGCCATCAACTGGGAAACCTATGCTAGTCCTAACTCGCTAGTGCAAAAGTTCCTTGAATCTGTTAATTCAAATGCCCTGGAACAAATTGTCCATACCCAGACAAGGGGAACAAACATTCTGGATCTGGTCTTCACCAAAATGTCAAACAAGATGTACTGCCACAACAGTCAGATCATCATTAGTTAAAACTGACCACAAATCAGTCACCTTCAAGCTGGTACTAACACCAGAACTCACAAAGGATGAAATCAGAATAAAAAACTTCACCAAGGCAAACTATACCCTCCTAGGTGAAGGGATAAATGCATTCCAAGCCCCAACCCAAGCTGGAACTGGTAATTACACCAAAGCTTACACTAAAGCCCTGTACAATCACTTGCATAAGTGTCTAAACTCAGCCATACCAGAAAGGAATCAAAGCTAGAGCCCCAAGTAAAAACAAGCCACCATGGTGGACATCCAGCATCAACAAACTTTACAATAAATGCAAAACGTTGCTGTCCAAGAAAACAAAGGCAAGGCCTCAGCAATGGAAAAGCACCCTCCTTGGTCTCAACAGGCAAATAAAACAACTTGTCAAATCCTCCAAAGGCTCCTTTGAGAGAAACTTAGCAAGTAAAAGTACCTATTATATTTAGCTGTAACACTGCTTCCCTAGTGAAACTTTAAGCTAGTCCTCAGCTATTCCCACTTTTGCAAATTATACCCACATAACAAACTATATCTGTTTAACTTATCCCTATCTTTTTTATTCCAGAGCACATCCACTGCGTCTGGAATCTAAACCAACTGTCCCTGAATCTGCAAGCTGGAAACCACCAAAAGCTTGTCCTGATACCAGCTATCTGCTAAACTAAAGGTCCTTATCAATCATTGTAATAGTGTGTTAGCAGGATGGTAACAGTCCCAGTGTTATTTGCAGTTGGGCCCCATCCCTGTAGTAGCCTTCCCCTCAACTCCCCAAGTTTTAGCTAGCCCTCTATTATCCTCTGTAACATACTTAAGTCGCACACTTCCTGGCTAAATGCTGGACTTTTAGAACTGCAAATTCCACATTAAGCTCCTAGTTCCCCTTACAGTCCTAGTTTTTCACTACTACCTCTCCTCTCGTAGGCCCTCTCAGCCATCCACATAACACACATTTGGCATATGTCTCTAAATCTTTTACCAAACAAAAAATAAGCAAAGCTAAGGAATAGTCCCCAGGTTACTGATTGTTTTTGAAACAATAAAATAAAGCTCCTTGCCTCCCATTCTTGGTGCTTGGTGCTGCCCTGCTCCATTCGCCCTCACTTATGCTTGGGCTCTCTCTGCTCCCCTACCCTGCCCCATTTCCCACCCGCCCCCACTACACCTACATTTATTCTATCCAGGACTCCTCCCACTCTTCCAAACTACCCAATTACCTAGAATCCTCCTAGCCCCTCACTGTCATCCACCTAAACTCAAGCCAACTTACACTATGTCTCAGACATCAGTACACTACTTTAACCTAATAATATTCACTACTCCACTCTCAACTCTTTCCTATCTTACCTACCTCTCTGCCCCATCCTACACTTTACCTACACATTGTACATCTAACTTCAAACACACTTTTCCTCCATCTTTCTCCTCTATATTACCCAAGCACTCTACTCTTCAAACACCACCCTCCTTTTTAAATTCACAGTGCTACCCAGCCTGCCCCATGCTCATCTCCCTCTCCCCCCACATCTAAGTACACCATACATCATCACCTATACTCATCCTCCATAACACAATATATTACATTTATACTGGACAAACTCTCTTTCTCCAGAGACATCCACCCCAACCCTGGCCCCTCCAAGACTACACCCAACTCCCATCTTCATCTATCACATCCCTCCACCCCAAAGAGTTTTCGTTTCATCACAGTCAATGCCCAAAGCCTTAGAAATAAAATACCTATCTTCCATGCCTGGTTGTCCAATAACCAACCTGACATTGTTGCCATCACAGCGACCTGGCTTAAACCCAATATAAAAAATAATAAAATTCTCCCACCAGGTTACCAAATGCTATGCTCTGATAGACCCAACAAAAAAGGCGGTGGAGTAGCCATACTCCACTCCTCCTCCTATGCTGTTACTCCCTACACCAATCTCATTCCCACTTTCGCCAGTTCTGAACTATGGATGGCCCTCCTAAAACTGAACAAGCACAAATCCGTATGCATTGCTGCCCTTTATATTCCTCCAGGCAACAACATCCCTATTCTGGAAGACATACTCTCCTGGTTTTCAACTAACATCAAAAATGAAACAGTAATTTTAGGTGATGTAAATATGAACTGGGCCACAATTAACTCTGAATCCCCTCCCCTAAATACCAACCTATATAAATACACCAAATTAATAAACTCTTCTACCAAACCAAACAAAGGTGGAACCACTGGTACCATCACTGACTGGATCTTAGTGTCTCATCCAAAATTTATCTCAGACACTGGCATCTTTCCTAATTCTCTCAGTGACCACTTGCCCACATTTTCTGACCGTCACTCCTCTTCCCTTCAAAAGCACCATCACTACATACAGTCTCAGAACCTCTCTAATTTCAACCCACAAATATTTATAGACTGCTTAAAAGTTACAGATTGGTCACCCTTAAAAACTTTACCTCTTGGCAATGCCATTGATTACTTCAACAAAGCCTTCCTGAACATTCTTAACAATCTTGCCCACTAAAAACTAAAAGAGTTAAAGCTTCATCCTCCCCTTGGTTAACCAAAGAAACTAAACAAATCATGCACCTAAGAGATAAAAAGTGGAAAATTTTCCAAAAAAAGTCACCCTATATCCTATCAGAAGCTAAATAACTCTGTAACACTGTAAAAAACTAATAATCAGGGACCAAAAATCATACTATAGCAAAATTCAATCTGAACAATTATCCAACCCTAGAAAATTCTGGGACTCAATCTCCTCCCTTCTCTATCCAGGTAATAAAAACACTCCATCCCCTAACCTAAACCAAACTGATGTAGAACATACCTTTACTTTCAATACCTTCTTCATAGAATCCATAGCCAAACTTACTACCAGCTACTCTCACCAATCTCAACCTCCCTCCAACCAATCCCCCTTCATCTCCATCCAATCTAAATACCACTACCCCTACTTTTACCTTCTCTCCTGTTTCTACAAACAAAATTAAGAAGCTCCTCCTGCAACTTAAACCATGCTTCCCTGCCCCAGATAACTTACCCACAACCTTCCTCAGACTGTCTGCAGACAGCATCGCCTATCCCATCTCTATCATAATAAACAGATCTATACTAGAATCATATGTCCCCTCACTCTGGAGGCATGCTTTTATCATTCCACTCCATAAAGGAGGCAAAAACATGGACACTTCTAATTATCGACCAACAGTCATCCTTTCCCCACTATCAAAAATCATGGAGAAGTGTATTCAATCCCAAATTATGCCCTATTTGACCCTAAACAAGCTACTAACCCCTACACAACATGGTTTCCACCCCAGGCATAGTACCTTCACTTCCCTCCTTTCTAGATTCCATAAACCTAGCTCGCGACTCTGGCAAAATAATTTCTTCCCTATTCCTTGACCTCTCCAAAACATTTGATACCACCCCCCCCTTACTATTATCTCAACTCTCCTCTGTCAAGTTCTCACCTCCTACTATCACCTGGTTCAGTAGTTACCTCTCTGAAAGACACCAAGCCATCAAATGGAAGACCTCACAGTCTTCCTTTCTACACACCCCTACTGGTGTCCCCCAGGGTTCTATCCTCACCCCCTCCTTTTTAACATTTTCATTAATAACTTCCACCACTCTCTCTCTCCAATGCCACACTAATTCAATATGCTGATGATTCGACTATCATTTGTTCAGCCGACACCCCCTCTGACCTTCTTCTCAAAACTCAGCTAGCCGGATGCATAGTAATCACCTCGCCTTAAATCCCAACAAAACAAAGTTAATGATCTTCTCCCCTCCAAAAACACCAATATAGACAAAAACTCTTTCACAGTTGCTGCTCAGAATAATAGCCCCATTGAAGTAGTCTCACATACCAAACTACTCGGTGTCATAATTGATGAAAAACTAAAATTTGACACCCATATCCAAACTAACATCAAAGAAACTCACCAAAAATTAGGTCTCCTGTATAGACACAATCAGTACCTTACCCCCTCCGCCATACACACCCTAATTTCTACTTATCTTTTACCCTCTCTCATGTATGGCTCTCCCCTTTTCACTAATCTCCAGTTAGGCGTACAAGCCAAGCTGTAAGCCTGTTACAACAAAATCTCCAAGTTTGCTACCACCTCCAGAAACCCATCTCATCACTGTCTTTCTCTATTCTTTGCAATGGCTTGAACTTCCAAACTACCTCAAATTTCTCAAACTTTCTACTGCACACAAGCTCATATTCAAACCCTCTAGTTGTCCCTCTGTGTCCTCCTCTTTAACCCCTACATTCCCACCCTCTCACGTAGATAAAAAAAAATACAATTTTCTAAACATATACAAACCTCTTCAGCCCCCTGGTCACCTACCATTATCCTGCTCCTTAGTCAAACTCTGGAATTCTCTTCCAGCCTCCCTTTGAAATATCCAGAGCCACTCTAACCTCAAAACTCTTCTTCAATCACACCTCTTCTCAAAGTGGGAATGTTCCTGTACCCCTACCACATAACTCCTTCATTACCATCTCCCTAGTACTATAAACCTCTACCCCATACCACATAAACTTCCTATATCCACTCCTTTCACCACTATAACTCATCCTTTACCTCTCCCACCTTTCCTTTATCCACTCTGTCCTCTCTCCATAATTCCATCTAAAAAAAAACATCAACAAACTTGTTTCTATTCTGTACATAATGTTCATGTTTTGATTCTGAACTGCCTATACTTTGTAAATATTGTCTGAATTAGAAATGTCTCTCTATAACTACTCTACAGTTACCTACACTCTGTAAATAATGTTTTGACTATATGAACCTCAGTATTGAGGTAGAAATGTTATTGTCTTTCTCCTTTAACTAACTGCATATTATCCTTTGTATATTTCCACTGTTTTATTACCTTATAACTTTATATAACATTTTTATATAATTGATTACTTCTGTGGAGCTTTTCTCCTCGGGCCTCCACTGAAAACAGGCTCTTCCAGGCCCAGTGGACTATCCCGGTCATCAAACTGTAATAAATAAATAAATAAATAAGTATAGCTAAGGATAACCATAAGGCATTTTACAGCTACATAAGTAACCTAAAGAGTAGGATCCAAGCATGTGCAGAGCTAGTGGCCAATGGTATCACATATACTGACCCCACAGAGATAGCAAACATGCTAGTGGATAGGTTTGGCAAAAGTTTCACTTCCTTATCCCCTCCTAACTTACAACAAACCTTCCCCCAACTCCACCCCACCCTACATATCTGAAGAGCAGGTCCTCCAAACCTTGTCCAAGGCAAAAAACACAGCCTCTGTGGGACCAGATGACATCCCAGGCTGTCTGCTAAACAGAACTAGCATCACCACTAAGTACCCTTTTCAGTCATAGCCTACCCACAGGCTTTGTTCCTGCAGAATGGAGAACAGTAACAGTTATTCCTCTCCACAAAGGTGGCCTAGCAACAGACCCGTGGAATTACATGACCTATAAGCCTGACCACCCTAATCTGTAAGGCCATGGAACATATCATTACAGACCTTATAAATAAAGACATAGGTGACCTCCAAACCCTGGACCCTACCCAATTTGGCTTCGTGAAGGGCAGATCCTGCCTGTTAAATCTGGTGGATTTCTTTGAAAATGTGACCAAGGCCATTGACAAGGGCAAATCTGTGCACAAAGCATACTTCAACCTGACAAAGGCTTTCAACACAATCCCATATTCAGGCATTACCGATAAATATAGCAAACTGAATGTAAACCCCTTCGTTGTAAGATGGGTTGCCAACTGGGTCACAAACCAGACACACACTATCAAAGCAGGTGACTCCACATCAACCAGCAGACCTGTTACAAGTGGGATGCTGCAGGGGTCAGTGCTGAGCCCCCTACTGTTTGATATATACTTCTCAGAAGTTCAGGTCAAAACTAAAGAGTTGTGGCTGACCAAGTCTGCAGATGACTGCAAACTAGGTGTAATCATTGAATCCCCAAATGATGTCAGTATACTCCAGGACGGTCTCACACAGACTGATGACTGGAGTATTAGTCATGGTCTCAAATTGAATGCAAAGAAATGCATCATCATTCCCTTCAGTACAAACAATATCCCCTCACACTATCAAATCAACAGCAATATTCTAAGTACCCATGAAGTGGTAAGGGACCTGGGATCACAAGATGACTGCGATCTTAACTTCGACAACCATGTGTCTACTGTAGTAAAGAAAGCTTTCTATGTAGCACACTTTATTAGTAAATGCATTGCCTCGAGAGCAAAAGAAGCTATAACCCCCTGTACTCAGCACTTATCTGTCCCACATTTGAGTGTAACACCCCGTTTAACATGTACAGTACTAAGCACCTGCAGCAATTACAAAGACCTCAGAGATTTCTAACAAAGAAGATCAAGGGGCTCCATCATGTGCCTTACACAGACCGACTAAAGTCCCTGTCACTATACACCATATCATTTAGATATCTTAAGGGACACTTATACCTGGTCTACAGAGCAGTCCAAGATCCAAACCTAATGAACTTGCTGCATATCCATAAATCAAACAGGACTAGGGCAATCCATTCCAGGGACCTAAATATGGTCTGTGACTTAAATAGGACATGCTGGAGGAACAGATGTATCTCCCAGCGACTGTTGCATCTTTGGAACAGGCTACCAATTCAAGTGAAACAGAGCACCTCTATGACACTGTCCAAGAGGAACCTGGACGAGTCGATGAGGCACCATAAGTTCTTACTGGAGATAGAGCCCACAACCTTCCTGGACAATGGCAGTCATCACTAAATGCAATCTTGGGTATTGACTAACATTTCTATGGTATAACATTGAGATGAAATGGCTAGGCTTCAAATGACCTCTGGGTCGATAGCCTAGTAATCTCATATGATCTTAAGATCTTAAGTATCATGTTGAAGAAAAAACAATGTGCAACTATAAAACTTCAAACAACCAAGACTTTCTACAAATTATTGATTTCATGAAGGTTTCTACCTTCTTCTATGGAAGAGAGAAAGCTGAAAACGTCTGCATCCATCTTTCTAAGATGGATAACTTAATAAGGTCCAGGAAAGCTAAGGCAAAGGATATGCAAAAGGTTGTTAGTGCACAGTGTAAAATACAAATTAATAAATGATTCAAACAATTCTAAAAGCATGCATCTATTTCTTGAAAACATCATCAAGCCTGGAAAATCAGTAATAGCATAAGTCTTGTTTCTATCTATGCATTCACCCTTATTTTGCAGACCCTACTTTCTAGTACCAATGAAACTGAGTGTGTGACAGAAAACAAAGGAAAAAAAAAGAAGGTACAAGTCATCTATGAATACAAACCCAAAGCAGTAAATGATAAATACCACAATTCTGGATAAAAAAGGCAAAATACATTTTAAAGTTAAATAAACTTTAAATAAATTCATTTCCAAATAAACTTAAATAAAAATTTCAAACATTAATTTCCCCACCATGAGTGTATCTTGGATCTGTATACATGGTTGCATAAAGGTTCATAGGCTTGATGAAGAAGGTTAAGACCTGTTGATACTTTGAATCCCATGTTGAAAATCTTTGAACTTCAATTCATACTGGCTCACTGAAGGTAATGTCACTAAGTTAAGTAAAATAGCTAAAATTCACTTGCAGTGAACCTAAAAGCAAGCTTCTTGCAACCCCCCCACATGGAGGGACACCCCCACACCCACAGATGTTTCAATACTAATGCTATGGTCACACAGCTGTGGGGAAAAGTGCTGAGTCCATTAACACTGATAGTGGTTTCAGTAATTTTACTCTGCACAAATGGCACTTACTGAAAATAAATTCATAGAGGTGTCAGCCTCCATTAGAACTACTGGGTGCCAATCCATCCATCCATCCATCCATCCATTTTTTCCCATTTTTGCACATACAGTCATCCAATTTCTTCTTGAAGGTGTGAATTAATTGGCTGAGTTGAATAAGCAGGAGAATTTATTCCATATGAGTGAAATTTATTGAGATATGAACTGTCACATTTCACAGTGCACCAAACCAAAAGTGCAGTCAAACACAAAACAAAACAACAAAACAGTTATAACTACTTCTGAGAAACCTTGGACCATATATTATTAAAACAAAATTGGGTGGTCATTGATGGTGGGGGATCGCTGGCGTTTCCTGGGGTTGTGTGCTTAGGTCTAGGCCACGGGTTGTTTTTGTGGGCTGAGAGATGTCATGCTTGGATGCCCCGGCACATGCGCAGGACAGAGGAGGAGAGTGGCATGTGGGTGCTTCTGTTGACCCATGGCAAACTTCGTTTGGCTATTTGGTGTTGCCTGTTCAGAAGGAGCTGGGAGCGAGGAATGCAAGCTCAGTGGGCTGAATGGTTGGCTTGAGGGAGCTGAGTCTGGTGTCATTGGTGGTTGTAACAAAAAAAAAAAAAAAAAAAAAGTAGCATATAGTCAGTTGACGAGAATGTACTTGTGTTTGGAAGTTTTGCTTTCTTCCTGGAGCATGATATGTTTATGGCAGTCTTCTTGGGAAGTTTATGTGGGAATGCTTGTTGGGTTAAGTTCCTTTTGCATTTCTTGTCACATAGTAGCATAGCAGTGAGATAACCAATGTAACGGTTGCTGCAGGCAGGTGGGCTGGCTGTTGCAGGGAGGGCCAGATGTTACTAGTGCGCTTGAGCTGTCAGGCTTCATTTAAGCAATGGTCACCTGCATGTTTTGCTTTTCTGTTGGGTTGCTTTCCAGCATGGATATGGAGCAAAGGTCAGTTTGTTGTCTCGTTGGTTTGCTGGTTGTGGTCGAGCTATCAGTGGATGTTTTTTTTTTCTCTCGGTTTTGGGAGGCAGGATGGGGAGGTGAGGAGTTTGTATTGCAGGGCATTGGTGGGAGCAGTGGGTTGAGAGGTTTGTTGTGCTGGATAACTTGGTTGTTGGCATTTGCATGTTCACGGGCTTTGAGATGCCTGTGAGTGAGGACTGCTGACGTTGAGCACGTTGAGCTGCCTTTTTTGTCTACCTCATTGTGGCTGCTTCCTTGGTTGTTGGAGGTGGAGGGAGGAGTTATTGGTAGGCAGCGATTTATATAGTTGGGAAATGAATAGCAAAAAAAAAAAAAAAAACAGGTTTTTTTTTTTTTCTGGTGGTGGTTTGGGGGCTGGAGGGAGCTGCGATGGTCGTTTTCACGGGCTGCGAGTTCCACTGGGGAAGGAGATTACTAAGGGTCTATCTCACATAGCTGATCTGCAATAAGTTTGAATACATAATTGTTGAACCTGGAAGTTTGAAATGCAATAACTTCGAACACTCAAAACAGCGATTTTTTTCCCAGGGAAAAAAATTGCTGTTCCAGTACAAAAAAAAAACACACATACACTATGAAATGTTCCTAATGTGGGGGCCTTCACCCCCCCCAACATGGGGGCTGTGCCCCCACACCCCCCCTACTTAAATATACCAACTCCAAGATCGCACCACAGTGGAGGAAGTAGCAAAGCCACGGAAATGGCCCACCAAATTCTTTCCCTGGGAAAAAATTTGGTGTTCTGCGGCGTCGCTATTTTGACATTTTGAACTTCCCACTTCTATGTTACAGCATTCAGACACCTGTGCATTCAAACTTCTGATATAGACCTTTTTACTAACGCCTATGCATGGTGTAAGATTAAAAAAAAAAAAAAAAAAAAAAGGCGATCGCATGTATGTGTTCTTATCTCAGTTAAGAAACTTTTTGTGTTTATGGAAGTGGACCGGGACAATTCAGTTTGAGCATGAAATGAGTGGTTATGATTTAATATTAGGCCTACATATCTGGAATGTGAGCTGATGTGAAGCAGAGAGACAGATGGGTCAGTAACTGTGAAAGCTTGCATATTTTATGTCAGTTAAGTGCTTTCAGATGGTCTATTATTGTTCAGCCAGTTTCACACAGCTTTGAAGTCATCTGGCAGTTCTTTGTTCAGGTTGAATTGGTACATACTAGATGTTGTCATTGCTGTGCTGTCAGTATATAAAATGTAGACAATTTGAGGTAGAGAGTAAGGAAGGTCATCGATATAAGTAGAAACATTAGTGAACCACCAATATGAAGTTGTTCTGCAAATTTGTGATTACATTAACGTGTTAAATATTGTAAGAGCATCCATCCATGCTACAAGTGTCATCTGACCTCTGTGGTGAGCCAGTAAATAGATGCTACCATCTAGAGAGTTGACTAGGAAAGTAGGACATGAAACTAGAGTGCTAGGCCTTTCTTCTGTTATTCTATCAATTAGTGGCTTAAATATTGGGGTTGTCTGGCATAGCCTTGATTAGCAGTTCAAGGTATGTGAGTAACAAGATCTGCTGGGTTTAGTCTGGGGAGCCTGCAGGTAGCACCAGGTGGCCTAGTTCTTACTCCACATGCTTTGTGCGGAGGGGAGGGGGGACAGATCTGAATAGTTATCTAGAAATATTGCTCTTATAAACTTAGAAAGTTATTATAACATGACTTGTGCTAACATGCATTTTCTGAAGGATATGAAGTCTGAAACTCGAATGCACGTCATCATTTAGTTTCACATAGGAATCCGGGAGACGGGGTCCATTTTGCATACCAGGTTAAGGTTAGAGAGTAGCATGTGGATTATTTCTCTGGTGCCTTGGATGTGCATCGAAGGGATATGTGAGTTAAAGTTATATGGATTAAGCAAGATATGGTTTAGATTTCCTAACAGTTGTTTCAGTGTTGTTTTATAACTGGATTGGTTTATTGCACAGATTGTCACAGGAGGTATAGAATCTGCATCATATTTCTGGTTCATTTAGTTCAGCTGTGGTCTTCTGGCAAATCACTCATGAATTATTAGAGATCACAGCCAGAGAATGACAGACATTTGAGCTTCTGATTTCAAAGTTAATCGGTTGTACAATCTGTTCTATTAACTGTTCAGCATGTTAGATCAATATTGGAAAGTTTTCTGGTTTTCTGGGCATTTGCATTCAGTGGTAAAGGGGCAACAGGTATTGGGCGAAGGTAAGGGGATTTCAATGGTAATGGGTCCTGAGGTAGGGGAAGTTTGGGTTCCTGCACTGGGCATGATGAGGCTACAGGTAATTCATTGTATTTATTGCTCATTAAGGCACATCACTGTTAGTGGGGTTCAGGTAGGTGGGGAGGAGTCACAGTAATCTTAGGATCATAGGAAGTTACTAGGCTGCTGGCTCTGGGGTGCTTACAAGCTAGGCAAGTTCAGATCTTATTGCTGCATGTAGCACCTATCACTCTTGTCCAAGCGGTATGATTCATAACATTTTATATATATAAAAAAAAAAAAAACAAGGGGAGGGGGCTGGTTCCATGCTTTGGTACAGAGTTGGCAAGCAGTGGATGGGGGGGCGGGGTTGCATGGTCCTTGTCAGTGCCTCCATGTTAAGAAATTCTTGGTATGTGTGCACGTAGAATTCACTGTTTTTTTCTTTTCTTTGCAGATTGCTGAAGTACGGAAGGCATCATGCAGTAGCCTGAAAAGTCGATCTGTAAGGTGATGCATTTTGATGGGATGGATGGTCTTGCCACTGGAATGGAGCTCAATGAGGGTCCAAGTAATCACCTTATTAGACGCTTAATAGTCTTTGTGGTTTGGGGAGTAGTAGGGGTGCTGATGTTGAGGGGGTAGTATGATGGCATCAGGAATTTTGAATAATTATAAGGTTGAGGTTTTTAGTGGTTCACTACCTACACAGGAATGGATTTAGGAGATTCATGTAGTGGGGGGAGGGGTTTGATTGGCATTGACAGTGGTTACAGTAGGGATGCAGAGCTTTGGAGGACTGGTTATAATAAGGCTTATGGTATTGCTTCACTATAGAGAACAAAGATAACACAAGGAAAGGAAATTTCTGGTGTGGAGTCAAGCCCAAAGTTGCAGGTCGCCCAGTTTACTTGGATCTTTTCGGGTGAGGGGTAAAGGGGATGGTGCATTGTTTACCATTGTGGTGCATGGGATTAGGTTTCAGATAGATTTGTTCATATGGATTAGCATTTTTTTATAAATGGGGCAGGAGGTGCGAGGGTTAGGAAGCATATTTGGGGGGGTTGGTTTGTGGTTGGATGTCAAGAATGAGGGACGTTGTGGGAATGTGGAAGATATCTTTGGTTGCGGGGTAGGTTTCGGTAAGGGAGGTTCAGGGGAATATAGGTTGTGCCATTTATATGAGGGAGGGATTTGTCATTTAGAGGGTGGTTTGTTGGGCAGCATCTTAGCCTGGTTAAGGTGTTTTTGTTTATACTGCATAGCTGGGTTCCAAAAGGAAGTTTCAAGTTTTTTGCATCCATCGGGGGAAATAGGGTCACAGCTAGGCATGATGATAGGAATTAGTTTTGTGTGGTTCTGCGTGACTTTGGGTTTATGTGGGGCTGCCTTTTGGGGGTAATGTTTTGGGAGACTCTTTATGATGTAGTACTGATAGTGTGTGGAAATGAGATTTCAGTTAAGATACAGAGGTTACGCAGAGTTATGGTTAGTTAGCATTGGGAGGGATCCTTAGATTATTTTAGCCATTTAGGTAATTGATGGTTTTGATATTTATATGGCAAGGTGTTTGGTTGATGACAAGGAGCCTTTCTGGTTGAGGAGGCTGTACACCGAGGTAAGGCTGTTCAGTTGTTTGTGAGGATGCAGCTAGGTTTACTTCAGTTGATTTGGGTTTAGTCCTGATAAGTACACTGAATGATGTTTGGCTTAATCCTTCCCTTTATGGGAGGTAGTTGGTTGAACAATTTTGGGTAGAAGGGAAGGGGAACAGCTTGATCAGGCTGGTTGGTGGAGAAGAGGGACAGGCTTGCCCTCTTCTGTCACCCCTCTGGTGTCTGGATGTTCATTTCAAGGATTTTGGGAAAGGAAAATGAGCAGCTGGAGGGAGCTTGTTGAATAGATAAGCAAGCGGTGGTAAGCACACTGCTTATTTGGTTGGATGGTAATTCAACGAATGGTGTATGAAGTGAGATGGGATGCTGCTTCATAAGTAAAGTAAGCAAGTGGAGGTATGGACACTGCTTACTGGGTCAAGATGAGTAAGGTCATGTCATCCTGAATTATTTGGTTGGATGGGTAATTCAATAAATGGGATATGAAGTGAGTCTTGGACGCTGCTTCATAAGTAAAGTAAGCAAGCAGAGGTACGGACGCTGCTTACTGGGGCAGGATGAGTAGGTAAGCTGTCCTGATTAACATTACAAGGATGTTTATGCTGTGCTTAAAATCAACTATACTATGTCCAGTTGTAATTAATAAATTTTTGTGAGAAAAGCTATGTTAATATAAGTTTAATAAGGGTCATCAAATGTCATTCGGTGTGATGTGTTTATTGAAGGGGACCTGGACAATATGTGGCGGTGGCCTAAGTTTTCTCAGACACAATTAAAGCTGTTTTGACATTTTACAGTACAGCTGATATTAATTTTTATTGGGACCGAATGCCCTCTTATTTTCAGGTCATCAATGGGTATTCTAAGCAAAGTGTTTCAAGTAGCAAGGAGGTCTGTATGTCAGGCATAATTCTCCTCTAAGAAGCTATAGAGAGCACAGGGAGTTGCTATAGTCTTCTGTATTAATCCAAACACTGAAACCCTTCATTTCTGTTTTATAGGAATCTTTGTAACTTCTCTAATTAAACCAGGTGGTTTAGGAATCAGTTACTAAATAGGATATAGTATTCTAGAATTAGTGTGACAAGGGCTGCATCCTTCCTGCTGTTGTTGCCAAGTCATATTCATCTCGAATAGTGACCCTATGAACAGTCATTACCATGTAGAGAACAAGTAGGGAATGGAAGTAGATTGCCAGATTATTCATCCATATCAGTCCCACACACACACACACACACACACACACACACACACACACACACACACACACACACACACACCACATGCTCACACACACACACACACACACACACATACACCACGCGCACATACACACACACACACACACACACACACACACACACACACACACACACACACACACACACACACCACATGCACACACACACACACACCACATGCTCACACACATACACACACACACACCACGCGCACATACACACACACACACACACACACACACACACACACACACACACACACACACACACACACCTATGGACATGTTAGTTGTTGTTGTGTCTTTTGGCTTTTCCCGGTTAGGGGTCGCCACAGCAGAACTCCGGTCCGCTAATGATTGGTAGTTGATTTTTACGTGCTGAGTTACCAGCCCTGACGCACAAACTTCAATGAAGGTACGCCCATTCACGCATGTCTACACGCAGAAGACGCTCTAGCTGAGAATCGAACCGGACAGCGTCTTACTGTGAGGCGACAATGCTACCACAGTAGCACCACCTATGGACACATTAGTATGGGAGGAAATTAAAGTTTCCAGAGAAATCCCACACCGACACAAGAAGAACATGCAGATTCAGCACAGAAGAACCAAACTGGAGAATCTCCTGTGGTGAGGCAACAGTGCTAATCACTGCATCACTGTGCCACACAAACCTGTAAAAAAGGGACAACTATAGATCTTTCAGTTCTTAACCACACAATGGATATGGTGAGCAACTCCATATGATTTGCAGGTAGTATTGACCATATGGGTATCAAATAAAATAACATCTATAAGGACTACAAAGTCTTTTACTATTTTGTCATCTTCTACCAAATGCTACAGTTCTATGTTGATGCTGAAGACAAAGTCTTTTCTACTTCACCATTTATGTGTAATTTCAAGTGTTGTTTGAAGGGGGGTGGTGTCAACAGGGTTAAGGACAATGCTCTTTAGCAGTTATGTGAATATGTGGTGATAATAGAGACAGTTTTGACATCTGAGAAAAAGATGCCAAATAGAAGTGGCCAAAGGAAGAGTCTTGATGGACTCTACTGGTGACAGGGAATGGTTAATATAGAAGTCCTAATGATTCTACCTGTCAAGTATAACCATGTAGCCAATTATGGGCCCAAGTTATTACAGCTTAATTTATCTTCCGGTCCCTGAGGTGGGTTCTTTACACCTCATTGATTCACATCTAGATGAAGTTCTATCTGTTCAAGTGTATCTTCTTGATGTCGGATTCCCTGATCACTTTGTAAAAAAGGGGGTCACTGCTGGTGTAGTTTCAAAGTTTGCACTAACAGCAAATCCCTTACTTAGCAAGGATTTTTCTGTCATTCATGTTTGTGTGACTGTGGAACCCGTTATATATTTGTTGGTGTGAGAACTTGACCTTAACATGGGGAGTACAGGGAAGGCTTGCTCACCTGTAAAAAATGCTTTTTTTTTCTGAGTGTCATCAGGATAAGGTTTCAGCAAGTTGAACTCAATCAGCTGAGATCTCACTAAGATGGAACTTAATGAAATAAAGTTGAAACCATGAGTTGCTATATGATTCCATTATGAGATATAGCATGAAATGCTTGTCAAGGTAATATTAAGATGCATGGACAGATAAATCTTCACCCAGAATGATGGCCGCAGTCTCAGAAATGTTTGAGTTTAATCATTTAAGATCTACCTGTAACAAAAAAAAGTAAGTAAGGTCATAGAGACAGAGTTGGATCACAGACAAATGGAACCCTAGGCAAGCTAATTGACCAGCCCCCTCCCCACCATTCTAATGATCCTTTACTTGGCTGTCTCTCTGCAGTTGCCATAAATGCTGCTCAAACCTGCCAATGTGCAATGAATGCAGAGATTTATATGTAATTTAAAATGTATTTCAAATTTTATACCACAAACACCGTTGGCCATTTGCTAAACAAAAAAACAGTCTCATATTGAAAACAAACTTAGCATGAGCAACATGCACAAATGCATGTTCTCTTCAATGTATCTTTCATATTGTCTTAAATTATATTTATTGTTTAGTACAGTAACATTTGTTAAGAATGTGTTTTAAACTTGTCTTTCATAGGTTCATAGGTGTGTACTAGGCTAACGGCTCTGGAGCTTATCTAAGCCTAGCCCAAGAAGATTCCCTGGCATCATGCTGCACAGAGTTAGTTCCCAGTGCCCCTGTCAAGCAAGGCCACTGAAGTGATCCCTGGGGTGAATTTCCTATTGCCCATCCACTCATCAAGATTTCTCTTAAAGAGGGCCAGTGAAGTGCTCTGCTTGATGTGAATGGGAAGTTTGTTCCAGAGTATTGGAAGTCTCTGGGTTAGGAACCTGTCCCTCCAGCATGTTCTGTTTATTGTGGTATTGAGGTTTAGGTCCCTGGAGCTTGTAGCACAGAGGGATTGGATTTCTTTAGGTGTAGCATATCTAGCAGCTCGGGTTTTGAACACTTTTTCGAGTAAAGAGGTAAAACAAAATTTGTAAACCAATAATGAAAAAGTACCCTTTCATGACGTTTCAACAATAAAAGGCCACTCAAACTGTTGTCAATACAATCCACCAATATCCATACTTAACAATTATGATAATTTTATCAATTCTGTAGACATCACATGTTTGATTTTAATATAAATGGCCACAGACAATGAATCCAATTTGCTTTACACAAATGCACATTTGTCCTGCAAAGGTGAACTAATGACTTTTTAACTTTACCAGCTCAGCAGGTTCAGTCAGTTTCATCTACAGACATCCCCAAACCCAGCAATTTTAGTTACATTGTTGACTGCATCATTTTCAAATGTCTAAGTAAAACAAATAATAGTAGTAGTAACAATAATAATAATAATAATAATAATAATAATAATAATAATAATAATAATAATAATAATAATGACCAAAGTCACATATTTCTACTTTGTTTAAAATAAACACACAGTATTCCAACTTAATTTACACACAGTATTCCTGAAAACCAGATTAAAGACAGTTTAAGAATGACCAGATGGTAAGAGCATAAAGTACTTTCATCCACAGAGAGCCTCCACCCCCCATCAGCAGTTATAACCACTTTGTTGACATGTACACCTGTTATTGTTATGAAGAAATAATGTACATAAACTTATTGCTAGCTTTGGGTGAACTGCATGGAACTGTATAAAGGTAATATGCAGCATAACATAAGATCCAGCTATGTGTAGCACAGTTTAAATAGAAGAGCATTTATGAGAGCATAATCTCTGTAGTCATCTGAATAATTCCATATTAAAGAGCGCTATAACTAATGCAGAGGTTGCTGTTGACAAACTTTACATTTTAAAGTTTCATGTACAAATACAGTACCTGCTTCCCTTGAAGAATAAACTGCCCATGTTACATTAAAAAATTGGTGTGCTGGTGATATTGTCATAACATTTACTGAACTAGATCAGCTATACAAAATGGCATGGTTGGCAAACAACAACAAGTTCATAGTTACTAGGCATGCAGTCCTGGAGAGCATTAGGGAGACTAGCCAAAATGAACAATTGCTTCAAAGCAATGTCTGTTTTAATGACTTCCTTAGTGTCACAAAATAGGTAAATTAAGGTGGAAAGATTTTAAAAATTAACACCTTTGCCACAGGAAACAGTGCATCAACAAGTCAGAGTTTTATCCTTATGCAATAATTGCCAGAGAAACAGTTTTTAATTAAATGCTGAAATCTTTTACAGTCTGATCTTGTAGAGAAGACTATATCACAGTAATATGCAGCAATGACTAAATAAGAGATGCAGAAGATCAGATCTTTCTGATCATCAATCCAAATAATGCAGACTACATGACCTAGCAAATGTCAACCCCTTTTTAGTTACTGAAGGCTGTAAAGAAGGTACTGCAAAAATATAATACTAAAATGCAATATATCTAGACTGTATTACACAATCCAAGCTTATTAAGGAATTCCTTCTTTAGTGCAATGAATAAGGCAAAATAATTAAAGACAATATAAATGCTGCAGCAGCTTTTGCTCAACAACCCACAAATCATACAGAAATCAGAAATATTACTGCATATAACATATCATTTTTTGGGGGGGTGAATCTTACATGTTTACAGGACAAGTACATCTTATTTTGACCTACTTATGTCTTCTCTATCATAAAGAATAGCTATCACATTTTATATCACTCAGTACAGGTCTGACCTGCTTGAATGGCTAAATACACTTCCAGAGTCTACAAAGCCAGAACGTGGACAAAGGAGACCCTATGCAGGGTAATGATGTAGGCCCCTGACAGCTATACCAATATTACATTATTGGTCTGTCTTTCCCCAGTTACCATAAACATTATTCAAACATGCCACTATGCATACTATTTGCTTCTTCGTGTTTACATTTATTACAGAGATTTGGATTTAATTTAAAAATTATTTCAAATTTTACAGAAAAACATTGATTTTTTTCTAAACAAAACAGTCTTACAGTGGAAACATACTTAGCATGAGAAATAGTAATTTTCTAAACAAAACGCAATACTCTCAAATTAAAAACAGTCTTAGCACTTCAAACAGTAAGCATCTCTTTCCCTGAAACTCACATTTAGTGAAAATGCATTTGGAAACCAGTTAAACTACAAGAGAAGTGCTGGGATTCATACTCAAATAGCATATATTGAAGTAGTAATTAGAGTCTACTTGAAATTGAAAAGTACAGGAATTCAAACGACAAATATTGAAGACATTTGATAACAGCCTGAGACAGTTCACTGAACTCAAGTGTCCACTTTTCAGGATTGGTGCAGTAGTATATTCTGATGAATTAAACTGGAAGAGTTACATAGAAGACCAATGAAGGTTAAGGGACTCAAACCATATACTACAGGAAGCAACTCTTTAATAGCTCATAGCCTTACTCATCTGCACTAAGTGCTTCACAACCTGTTGTAGCCCAAACATGCACTCACGCGCGCGCGCACACACACACACACACACACACACACACACACACACACACACACACACACACATATACTCTACTGAAATACCATTATAAAAATACATCCATAGAGTTGGAAACAGTAATAGACAGACCTCTCACTTACTTCCTGCTCTCAAATGTCCCATTACAGACTTCATGTTTTCAAGATCTGTTCACCACCCAGCTCTGGTGCTTGCTGAATTCAGTTTGTATCATATTCCATACTGACACTCATGCTTAAAAGCTCCACTCAGACTTCCTGTTTCAAAATGAGTAAGTGCTAGATTCCAGGAAGCTTTGCAACATGTCTCTTGTCTCTCACTGGCTGCTATTGAGTTTGGGCCAGTAGTATATTGGTTAGTTCTTTTATAAGCATCACAGCATTGTTGTTTACAAATGGTTGTGACCAGGCACCGCCCCCCTCCCTCAGCCATCAGTAAGCCCCAGGTAGCTGCCTAGGTCGCTTTGTGCTGGATCTGGCTCTGTAATAGAGAAGGAGGTTTCCATACTTTTCCAAATACATTGCATGACGTTTCTCTCCATTACCTTGCACAATATGCTTATGAAGCTTCATCCGGGTTTTGAGAGCAGTGGTTCACTGACAATAAAGCCAACAGACAGTATCAGTAGTTGTTCAATGAAAAACGTAAAGTAATGTTAGAATACTGCTAATATGTGCTGAAGTGTGTGCACATACATGTAACTCCAGAAGCAATAACTAAACTTAAGTATTTATAATATGAAGTCATGTCATGCAACTGGACAACAGCTCCACTAACAGAAATAGTATGACTACTCACTAACATGCTGTTATGATGTGCTTATGCTCATGTAACTTATCTGCATGTGCCTTTATACTGTCCTAATTCCATATGGTTAGCACAATTCTTAGAAGAACATCTGGAATGTAAGCAGGCATTCTAGGTGACACCTGGAATATTGTAGTGGGTCTTTATCAGCTATAGTGTACCATTTCTGCCACTGTGCAATTTTATTGTATAATTTCCCTGTCTTTTTTTCTTAGCATTGCAATTTTCTTGGTATGTGTCTGCACCTTCAGTCCACTATTACTGTTCTTTGAGTCCTTGTTGTTCCCAGGCCACTTTTAAAGCCTCCACAGACAGACAGACAGACAGATATCGTCCATTCTTAATATTCTACTTGGGAAATTTTTGTTGCCACCTCCTGGACAATACTACTTCTGTCCATAGTTCTTCAGGCATTCCTCCTGCCAGATCTAATCCCTTAACTGTGATTTTCACCTCCACTTCCTATTACTACTTAATATTCACAGTTATATCAACTTGTCCAGCAGGCTTTTCTTGGTTTATTTAATACATTTCCTGGCTTTGTAATAAGAAGTTAATGGTCCAAGCCATAGTCAACTCCAGGCCTTGGTTTTGCTGACTGGATAAAAACTCTTCCATCTCTAACTGTAAAGTATATAGTCAATCTAATTTTAGTATTGACCATCTTGTGACATTTATATGTGAAGCCACGTCTCAGGCTATTAAAGGAAAATGTTTACTTTAACCAGTGAATTATCTTGCCAGAATTTAAGTAGTCCCACTTCATTTATTTATCCAAGGTCAAAACTTGACCATAATTCCAGATGGACTTTGACCATCAACTTTTAAAATTCCAGTCACCTACAATAAATGTGATATATTTTTTGTGGTGTTATACCTGGGTGTTACAGATCTTCATAAAGCTGTCTAACTTCCTTGTCCTCAGCATCTGCAGTTTAGTTGAATCATAAACTTGTTTCAGTGAAATGTAGAATGGCTTACCTTGTACTCTGATTGAGATCATTCTATCATTTTTTGGGTAACTCAACACTGGTTTTGACAGCCTTTTATTAACTATTAGGGCTAGTATTTCTACAACATTCTTGCTCACAGTAGAAAAAATGATAATTATCTGATGTAAAATGAGCCATTCCAGTCCAGTTTAGCTCATGAATTCCCAAGTGGTCAAAGTGGTCAATGTTTATTCTTGTTGTCATATCTCTACCTGCATCAGTTTTACCTTGATTCATAGTTCTTATGTTCAGTTTCCAGTGGTGTAGAGTTCTTTACAGCATCAGACATTTCTTTAACAAAAGAATGTCCTCCCAGCTTTAATTCATCTATGTAATAACCTCAGTTACTACCTGTAATTGTTCTTTGCTTTTCCTCGGTAATATGCTACACACTGTCAGACCTGAAGTTTCATCTTCTGGTGTCATTTTCATATGCCTGTGGTTGCTTTTGTCCATGGCTGGTTTTTGCAGAAATGCTACAGTAGACTACCATTACCTTCTCCAATGGACCATGTTTTATGATATCTCTGCCATGACTACTGGTCTTCTGGGGCATTACATGGTATAGCTAAGCCCTTTCACTGCAACAATGACAGAGATTCATAGGCAAGTTGCCTAGTATCCAAAACTGTGCATGTGGGTACAGGGACAATATGTGTGACTAGGTCTGTAAGTATCTGTATTGTGAGTATATGTATGTGTGTGACTCTGTGTGCTGAATAACCACTGTCTGATATGATTTGTATGAATGGGGGAAATTGCACATGCAGACTGAGCAGGTTCTGCAAGTGTGTATGTGTGTGAGTGCAGTTTATAAGTCTGCATGTCTCCATGTGCCTGTGAAGGATGTATGCCTTTGATTATGTGTGTGGTAATGCTAGTGCACAAGGTGGCTGGGAAGAGCACAGCGGCAGTCCGTAGTGCTGCTCTGCTCTAGTTATCCTTTCCTATCTGATAGCACCTGTGGCAAGATATAGTATGACAAGGTGTGTGTGTGTGTGTGTGTGTGTGTGTGTGTGTGTGTGTGTGTGTGTGTGTGTGTGTGTGTGTGTGTGTGTATGACAAGGTGTGTGTGTGTGTGTGTGTGTGTGTGTGTGTGTGTGTGTGTGTGTGTGTGTGTGTGTGTGTGTGTGTGTGTGTCTGTGTGTCCGTGTGTGTGTGTGTGTGTGTGTGTGTGTGTGTGTCTGTGTGAAACTGTATGTATCTGTATGAGTGTGTGAATATCTGTGTTATGATGGGGGGGGGGGTCTGTGCCTGGGTTTAGACTGTTGGTGCCTGTCATAGGATACATAGATGAGTAGCACAAAACTGCTCAGTTGGCAAATTTACATGAATGCTAATTCCCACAAAGTGATTTCTCACACTTTTTAAGTGTTCTAGTTTTGTTTTGAATGTGTTACAATTGCAATATTACTTACATTAGTAGTAACTGTTACGTGTGTTTTCTTTGGTGTAATTATTTATTTCCTAGCTAAAACTGTCAAGACAGAGCTTCTGTTGGAATTCTAAAACTTATTTTTCTGTGAAACTTTGCCTCAGTGTTATGTCATGTGAGGTAAACAGTACTAGAGTAGAGCTGGAAATACTGAAGCATGACAGGCTTTTTTATAGGCTTGCTCTTATTTTTCCTGGGCTTCAGCTGTGACAGAATAAAAACGATGTAAATGCATTCTCATTCAGTTTTATAGTCAAATCATTATTGCACTGGGTGTTTTACTGTTTTACATGGTGTACTTTTCAAGGAGTTACCATTACATTTGTGCAATGGTGAAACAGGTTGTATCTGTGTGTTGTATTACTTGTTGCAGTTCCTTTTTAAAAATTGTATTGTTTTCAGGTGTCTAAGCCAAGACATGATAGTTGTGCTGTACATACCTCTACACACACACACACACACACACACACACACACACAACTTAAACTCAATACTGCTACATACTTTATATATAACACCAATATGCACACAAAAATCTATCTCCACAAGCTACTCCCAGCACTGTCACCACTGCTCTCGATCACCCTCAAAATATTTCCAGGAATAAGCCTTTGTTCCCTCTCAAACTGCACTATATTCCTGCCCTACAGTTTTGTACTACATTTTCTTCAGAAATGAAAAAAAAAGTTTGCATTAAATGCAGAGAATTTAAATAACGCATCAAACTCCCCTCCTTTACCAAAGAGTAATTGTGTGTGCTTGCACAAGCACATGCCTGCATGTGTGTATGCAAAAGTGTGAGATACTCATTCCTAATTTCATATTTGTAGCTAATTATCAAATAGATCCATGCCATTCACTTCTTCCACTATAAATCAAATAAAAGCACTTTATTCATATACTGCTGCCACTTCAAACATTAACAAAAACAACAGTGCAACACTGTGAATGGATAGTAATAACAATAAGTGTGACCACAAAATAAAATGAAAGGAATGTATTCACCAATTAAAAAAAAAGACATCAGTAAAAGACATCATTCTATCCTAGAAGAACCTACACTATTAATGATTTGCCAAATGCCCTTCACTACAGTATGGACTATATGAAGCCTTCCTAGGCTCTATGAAGAGATACGTTATGAAGTTTTCAGAGTATGTGTCTCAGGCTGGTATGAGCCTAGCATTGCGCACCATATTGCTTTCAATGAGGATGATGCCATAATATCTGCAAAAAATGATTGATTTCAATAACTATCCACCTTTCTGATGTCATTCTAAGGAGGGTCAGTATTTGTCAGCTTGGGAGGACATGGATAACAGACAATGTTGCTCTGTCAAGGATGGTCTGCACCTTTCACCTCTAGGCTTTCGAATACTAGCAAAAACTTTGTCCACTCCATAGTGCCATTTTTAGGCAATGCCAACCATACAAACCTACCAACATAGCAAAATCAACCCAACTAAACCTCAAGGTGTTGCTGCTTAGTGCCAGGAGCCTAAATGAAAAATACACCCCCTCCAAGTCCTCCTCAAACTTGAGAATATGCACATCTGTGCTGTTACCAAGACATGGTTTAAAGTGGCAGAGAGTACCCCGGCCATGCAATGTTTCAGTGCCTTCCACACTTTTAAACCAGTAGAGTGACAGACAAGGGCCATAGATGGAGGTGTCTCAATATACATTAATGGCAAGCATACCTCTCAGGTGGTTAAAAAGGATGACGTGCTGGGGTTCATCCACATGCAGATCACCATAGAAAAAATCCCGTGCCATACCCTAGCCAGCTATAGGTTATCATCCATGTCCTAAGAAGTTCACAATGCTTACTTGGACCTTCTGGAGACACTTACCATTGAACCTAACACACTACTCATGGAAGAGATTAATTCCCTCTCTATAGACTGGGAATCCTACATGGCCTCAAATCTATAGGCACATAGATAGTGAATACGCACACTACAAGCTCCAAAATACTGGACCATGTGTTCAGAAATATGGGCGAATGCTGTATCCCCCAATATCTCATCCTCCCTGGTAAGATCCAATCATAAACATGTCTCCTTCAAAATCAAAATCAACTCCGTATAAAACCAGTAACAGTTAGGAATAATTCCAAGGCACATTACCTTTTATTAAGTGATGGTTTGTCAAAATTCAGTGCCCCTTCAAACTCTTGGAACACAGAAACCTATGCCAAATTGCTCTCAGAAACTCTGTACAGCCATGTCAATGGCTACATAAAAGCTGCTCTACCTACCAGAAGTAAGCCCAGGACTAGCCCTGGAAATAAATTACCCTGGTAGCATCCCAAATTAAACAGGATGTATAACAAAAGGAAAAAAAATATATGACAAAAATCAGAAAGGGTAGTTCCCATAAAGATAAAAACTTCTCATCAAACTAGACAATTTAGGGAGCTAATTAGATCAAGCAAAGCCAACTTCAAGCTTAAGATAGTCTACCAGGTGAAAGATAACCATAAGGCCATCTACAACTATGTCAGAAACCTCAAGGGCAGCACACAGCAATTTGCTAAACTGGTGGTTAATGGTGCCACATCCACCAAGCCTGGCAATACAGCAAACTTGCTAATAGACAAATTAATTTTCAACTTTATCCCCTCTCTCACCCACAAAAAAACCCACAAACATAACTGCTCCAACTATGACTAGAGAGCATGTACTGGCTGCAATCACTAAGCCAAAGAACATGGCCTCAGGAGGCCCCAATAACATCCCAGGATGCCTATTGAGCAGTCTAAAATACAACTTATCAGGACACCTGAAGTCATTATTTAATTATAACAGGCTTTGTGCCACATGAATGGACAACTGTGATGGTCATCCCCTTCATAATGGAGGACCTTCAGCAAATCCTGGAAACTACAGACCCTTCAATCTGACTAGTCTATTTGCAAAACCATGGAAATTATCAGCAAGGACATAGAAGACCTCCAGATACTGGATCCACTCCAGTTTGGCATTGTCAAAGGAAGGTCATGCTTACTGAATCTGGTGGACTTTTTTAAAAAGGTCCCTAAAGCAGTGGATGATGGGGAAAACAATGCAAACTGCTTTCCTCAATCTGGCTAAAGTTTTATTTATATATATATATATATATATATATATATATATATATATATATATATATATATATATATATATATATTTTTTTTTTGTAGATGTTTATCCCGTTATCCTTTTTGAACTTGATGTGGTGTCATATGATTTTGGTCACATGATTCACTGTAGTGTTTAAGGCTTGCAATTCACATTGCTTCTGTTTCTGATGAATTAAAGAACAAAAGTACAAAGTTCATTGTTCTGTTTATTAGTATATTTGATTGAGCTGCTCCCCTCATCAGTTTGTGTTATTTTTATTAAACTGGGAGCAGTTATTGACAATCATTGAAACCTCCAAGATGGGAACACCCTTCAGGAAGGTCTAACACAGACAAATGCTTGATGCCAAAGCCATGGTTTAAAACTCAATACCAAGAAATGAGTTATAGTACCTTTGGGAAGTCTACCACCCTGGGTAACTACTTCATCAATAAAACACCCCTAAAAGTTGATTTACTAGTCAGGGATCTGGGAACTCATGTAGATAGTAACTTAGCCTTTGACTAACATATGTCCAAGGTAGTAAGAAAATCCTTCTGTGTTACTCAACTTATAAGCTGTGGCATGGCATCTAGGTCCAGAGAGGTCATCATACCACTGTACCTGGCCCTCATCATTCCCATCATAGAGAATAATGCCCTCTTTGGTATGTACCTGACTGGATGCATGCAGCAACTGGAACATCCACAAAGGTCCCTTACAAAAAGAATACAAGCAGTAAACACAATGTCCTATGCCGATCCCCTCAAAACCCTGTCTCTTTACTCAGTATCATACAAACTTCTTAGCAGTGATCTTTGCCTGGCATACAAGGCATCCCTGGACCCTGTTTTAATGACCCTTATGCACATCTGTAAAACAAACAGCACTGGAACTACTAGATTAAAATATCTACATTTTGCCTGTGACAGGACATGTTGAAGAGACAGATATGTTTCTTAGAGAATTCCCATTCTCTGGAACAGGCTCTACATCCATGTGTAGCAGAGTTCCTCCTTATCTCTATTTAAGTGCAACTTGGACCAATAAATAGGTACTCAGAAATTCACCCCTAGTCTGACTCCTATGTCTCCGATGGACAGTCAGTAAATCACACTCCATAATAAATCAGATTTGTGGGTCACATTTGGGTTGAATGGCTAGGCTTATAAGGGCCCTAGTGGTTGTTAGCCTAGTATACACCTATGAACCTATGGAAGAGGCCACACAGCCTCATCAACATCATTGTCACCTGAACTTCCTGCTGACCCCAAATAAGGATCATCCTTGTAAGGACTTAGAGCTCCAGCATCAGAAGTTAAACCAGCAACTTAAGCATTACCATTGTCACTAGGAAAAAAACACTCCAGTGCTCAGAATAGTTTTCACACACTGAAGGGACAACCTAAGTAGAATCCCTTACATGACATCAGGCCATTACATAGAGAATTGCATGGGGTTAGAGCATCATAGGATGAAAAATAACAGAAAAAAAGGGAAATGATCACAAACCATGAAATGATTATAGCAAAAGCACAGAAGGAAGAATTACATCAATAGAACAACCATGACAGTAAGCATGACAGCAAATCACTTTAATGAGATTATTATGAAATGGTGGATGGTGCAACAGTGCAACTCGTATCATCAATACTGCTAAATCATTCTTTATAAATCCCAACCAAGGTAATGGTCCAGAAGAGAATAAGTTTATGTACACCCATTACAGTTCAAGCATTAGTACTAACTATGGCACAGTTTCAGTGCATTTTGAAAAAAAAAACTTGTACATTAAATTGCTTAGTTTAGCAAACTCACTGCAACTATTTGAAACTTAACTAGTATCTGTAACTTTGTATATAGTAATACAAGGACATTTAATATATGCAAGAATATATAAGCTGTGCAGCATCATAGCTACATTAATCATTATGTAACACATGGAACACACTGATTATACTTTGAAACTGGCAAAAAGATAAGCCTGTTATGCATCTTCAATAGTGCAAACCTCTCCATAACATAGATGATTATGATTGGGGCTCCAACTGTAACAAATGTCTTGTGTGCTCAAGAAATGGATACCAAGAAATTCACGCTGACAACAAATTTTGAGAAGCAAATCTTGATATCTATTTTATGAACACATAACTAGTTGGTCTGATTGGACAAACCCAATTGCAATTATTTGTAGTATATGGCATTTTAGTTTCCTTGATATAGTATTACTTACAAAGAGAAAAATAAAAATAAAGCTGCAACAAATGGTTATACTTCACTGCCACACAAAAAGTGTATATTTGATAATCAATATCTTTAAAAGCAGTTAGACACCACTCTGTCTTAAATAGTTTTGTATGGGGAATCACAAATTATAGTACAGCTTTTAAAGCTGTTGGTGCTTTCTGAATCTGTTCTGTGGAGGCTGCTGTCCATGCTGCAATGTGAGACTAACTCAGAACACCTGTGTAAGGTGCTCAATAGATAGAGTTGTGATCAGGTCTGCTCATAACCAGCTTGTTATGTACTTGAGAAATGGACGTCAAAAATTCAACTTGAGAATCAAATGAATTGAAGCTGAAGAAGTGAATTTTGGCATGCATATTAACACATGCAATCAGAGAGAAGTAATCATAATTCTTTGTGCTATTATTTACAGAAAAATGGTAGAAGCTCAAAGTGTTTTATAGCATTGAAGGCAGTGACACATTTGGTGCTGAAATAGAGAGAGAACAAACAGGTTTAAAAGCTGTTAGACATTCACCGTATTACACTTTTTATATTTGTGAGGCAGTGCAAAATATATTACAGCTTTTACAGCTGTGAACTCTCCAACAATATTATTCTGTGGTGGTTGACTTGTGTGCTGCAGTACAAGATTCCCATCATAACAGCTTTAAAAGGTGCATTATGCATAGGATTAGGATCAGGTCTCCAATCATAACTAAGCTGTTATGCATTCAAGACGTGGAGTTCAAGAAATTCACCTTGACAACAGAGCAAAGCAAGACTTTAGAGGAAAATCTTAATTTCATGTTGAGAACACGTAACTACTTAGTTATGATCAGAGGGACTCAATCATAATTTGTTGTAATGCACAAAGCTTCAGCTGCTCAAATATTACTTACCAATTTCATAAAAAGGTTTAGGAATGTGAATTAATTTATAGCTTTGAAAGCCATAGAACCTGCTACACAGAGAGATATCAGCTCTTAAGCACGTCAGTCTGTCCTTTTTGTGTAGTAGCTAGAAAGTATTTTACAGCTTTTAAAACCTGTTTTTTAGCTTTTTCTAATTGTTTTGTGATGGCTGTTTTATATGCTGTAGAGCACGACTAGAATACAACAGCTTGGAAAGCTACATATAGAAAACTTTACCATCTATCTTTCTAGAAAGGTGCATAGCTAAGCTGTCTTTCTCCCAGTTTTAGAGAGTAATTAGTATACCTCATAGACTATAAAAGTTGTTATACGCCTTTAAAGGCTGTTAGGATTTGATCTTGAGGTAAAGAAATACATAATCAGCTTATCTTTTTTATTGATTTCAGAACATTATCAGCAGGCTGTGTGTACTATACAGTTTGTTATGCATGTTTATTAGTTTAGAAAGGTACATGACAGGTTTATCTTTTTGCTGATTTTGTAATGTAATCAATGAAGACAATGTATTGCAAGCTCATTATAGTAAGGTTTGTATGGAATCCAGGCATTCCCACGATAGGCAAGAGCCATGTGACCCATGTGTTCCAGTTAGGGAATCTCAAGCAACCTGCCATTTCCCATTAAGAAGTGGTTTGTAGGGATGAGACCAGTTTGTGGGCCTTATGGGGTGGCCTAACCTCTCCCCTCCTGGAAGCAACCCCCTCCTCCCATGGCAACTCTTCTGAGCTCTGATACCACTGTCTTCCAGGAGGAAGTGTGGCTTTGCATGCTAATTTCTCCTTGGTTATCAGTGCTAGTGCACTGGAACAGTGCAGATTAGGTACACTCAGACTCCATTTTGTGTAACATCAAGTGTCTCACTAGGTGTCACCAATATGGTAAGCCAGAGACACCTCCTTTCCCTAGGACTGGCAGGCCAGCAGTGGCCACTCATGTCCCATTTTCCACGGCCACCTACTACAGGGATCCCATCACTAAATGAACTTGTTTCTCTTATGTCGTGGTCAGAGTTTTATCCGTCTATTTTATGGAGCTGGCTCATATCTAGTGCTGCAACTCAGCAGCAGCTACCACAGAACTGCATCAATTAAACCTTCTGTCAGCTCTGAATGCTATATCACAGTTTGTGCCATCTCCCAGTACCTCATGTACAAAAGTGTGATAAGAGTGAAGTGTCTTAACAGTTTTTGCTAGATAAGAGAAGTGTGCTTGATTCTGGCAATTATGTAGCAATGCTAAGGACTTCCCACTCCTACAGTTTTTTTCTCTTTAACTTGTAATACATTGAGGCAGTTAAAAACACCCAGCAATGTAGTACAAAATCTATGACTGAGTCTCTACCTCATAACTGCTATTACTTAGGCATATTTCTATGATTTTAGCCCTTAGATTTACTGACGTTCCTCATAATGACAACCTTTTTATAGGTATATACTTCAGTGAATACATAAACTAAGCCTATACAGAGATTAACACTAACTATATGTAGTGTAGTATATAAAGACCTTCTACTATGCTATGATTTTTAACAGCCAGTGCTATGATATTAATGTTCAGAGATCGAGAAGTATGACTGGGTCACTGATTGTAAGGCAAACTCTAGTTTATGTTTCAAAATGGAGTTCAAAAATGTACCTCTTTAGCTTTGCTCTTGGAATGAATAGGCATATTTAGAGAGGGTGATAGGGGTGCTATAGCTTCCTCGTCAGTGCTTATGTTAACAAGTAAGCCAACAAATCATAAAATATTCTTGACTCAGGATTTTCCATATTACAGTTTTATCTGTAAACTGTGCTTGCAGACAACCTCTTTTGTCATTGCTGACCATTTTCATTGAAAAGCAGTCCATCTAGAGGTGTAAAATAGTGCCATTAAGGCAATTAGCAGATAATCAGTTGAAGATTTTGTTTGTGCCTCCCATTTATAACAGTAAAACCTAACAATCTTCCAGAATTATTTTTATTTTAACTAGTAAAATATATAATTTGTTGTGATTCAGAAATAATAGGTTCATAGGTTCATAGGTAGGTACTAGGCTATCGGCCCAAGGGCCTATGTAAGCCTAGCCAGCAAGGTATCATAGCTTACTCCACCCAACAAAGTTATTTCATAGTTAATGCTATGTATTTACCATATATCTGAACCCATATGAAAAATAAAGTTAACATTAAATTGCCACTGAGTCTAAAGAAAACCACAAAGCATTCTATAGCTATGTCATGAATCTCAATGGCAACACTCATATCTGCTGAGTTACAGCACAATGGCACTAAATATACAGAACCAACTGATATTGCCAACATCCTGGCAGATAGGTACAGTGCTCACTGTATCCCCCTCTCATCCCCTAAAGGGCCCATCTCTATAGCAGAAGAATGCAAAGTTCCTGTAATCATAGCTGCACAGGTAAAAACCACACTCTCCAAAGCCAAGAACACAGCATTCATGGGACCTGACAACATCCCAGGCTGCATTCTACACAAACTACTGAATGAAATGGTACCCCACCTAAGCACCATGTTCAATCATAGCCTCACCTCAGGCTTTGTGCCCACTGAATGGCGCACAGCGATGGTTATCCCACTCCACAAAGGGGGAGCCACCATGGACCCCGGGAACTACCACCCCATTAGCCTAACGAGCCTGGTCTGCAAGGCCATGGAACGTATCATCATGGAACTTATAAGCAAAGACATTGGTAATCTCCAAACTCTGAACCCCACCCAGTTTGGGATTGTAAAAGGCTGATAATGTCTCCTAAACCTGATAGACTTCTTTGAAGCAGTCACCAAAGCCGTAGACAAGGGTAAGGTGGTTCACACAGCCTATCTAGATCTCGCCAAGGCTTTTGACACCATCCCCCACTCTGGAATTATAGATAAACTCACTAAACTAGGTATAAATCCCTATGTCACAAGATGAGTTGCCAACTGGCTCACTGACAGAACCCACACTGTGAAAGTAGCAGACTCCAAATCTGACTTCAGACCAGTGACAAGTGGAGTACCACAGGGTTCACTCCTGAGTCCTCTCATGTTTGGTATCTATTTTTCTGAAGTACAGGCTAACACAGAAGGTTTTTGGCTAACGAAGTTCACAGATGACTGCAAAGTAGGAGCCATAATCAAACTCCTAACGATGTGGACATCCTACAAAAGGGCCTTCCTGAGACAGATGCCTGGTGTCAAAGCCATGGCCTCAAGCTCAATGCCAAAAAGTGCATTGTCATCCCCTTTGGTAAAAACTCTGTACCCATGAGCTACCGCATAGGTGGTAGTCTACTTAACACAAAAAGTGTGATAAGAGACCTTGGGACACAGGTGGACAGTAGTCTCTCTTTTGATAATCACATCGCCACAGTAGTCAGGAAATCCTTCTACATGGCACACCTCCTCACAAAAGGTTTCTCATTCAGGAAAAAAGAGGTCATTGTTCCCCTCTACTCCTCACTCATTAGACTCATTATAGAGTACAATGCCCCTTTTGTTATGTACCGCACAAGACATCTATAACAACTGGAAAGGCTGCAGAAATACCTTACAAAGAGGATTACCAGCCTCAAACAGATGCCCTACGTAGACCGTCTCAAAAAACTCAGGCTTTATTCCATCGCATATCGCCTACTCAGAGGCGATCTCTGCCTAACCTTCAAAGCTATGTCAAACCCAGAGCTGTTGAACATGCGCCACTTAATGAAATTCCAATCCCTCCGAGCTACATGCTCTAGGGACCTAAACCTTGTCACCACAATAAACAGAACATGCTGGAGGGATAGATTCCTGTCCCAGAGACTTCCCCTTCTCTGGAACCTATCTATATCAAACAAAGCTACTCATTAGCACTCTTCAAGAAAAATCTTGATGATTGGATGGGAAATAGGAAATTCACTCCAGGGATCACCTCTGTGGCTCTGCTCGACAGGGGCACAGGATAAAAGAAGTTATGTCTTACCATAATGTTCCATCTGTGTTGTATATCTTTATTCATTCATTACTGTTAGGACTTCGGTCCCATCCCTGGAACTGACACGGTCGTTTCCAAGCTCACACCAGCCAAAAACTCTCAACTAAGACCTACCAATAATGCCCCTCTCATAGTTACTCCAGATCGAGTTTCCCTGCCCCTATTTAATAGAGACAGTAAGAGAAAAACAGTAGGAGGCTCTCTCTGAGCAAATACCTTAACTAGGAATTCCTAAAGTCCACCAGGAGTCCAGGCAGGGGGAAGGAGGGCAGGAAGTAATGAATGAATAGAGATCTACAACACAGATGGAACATTATGGTAAGACATAACTTCTTTATCTGATGTTGTAAATCTTTATTCATTCCTTACTGTTAGGACCAAGTCCCCAGCTACCTGAGTCCTGTGTGTCCCTAAGGAAGGATATTCCTGAGCACCATGGAACCAAAAGATGCTCGTCCTCTGGAGGCCAAATCCAATTTGTAATGAGAGATAAAGGTATGAGGTCTTGCCCAAGAGGCTGCTGCGTAGATATCATCCATAGAGGCTCTGAAATGAAAAGCTACAGAAGTAGCCATTGATCTAGTAGAATGAGCCTTTATTCTGGAAGGTAAGAATAGCTTATTCTGTTGGTTGATAAAGGTAATGAAGTTTCTAAGCCAGGAGGATAAAGTCATTTTGTAGACAGGTTTACCCAATCTGGGTCCTGCAAAGGCCACAAACAATTGGTCTGTTTTCCTGAAAGATTTAGTCCTGTCCAAATAAAAACAAAGCTGTCGATGCACATCAAGGATGTGCAAAAGGTACTCCCCTCTATTAGAATGTTGAGGGAAGAAAACCGGCAGGTCAATAGATTGGTTAATGGAAAAAACAGAAATGACCTTGGGCAAGAAAGAAGGGTCGGTATGAAGGGATATTCTATCCCTGTGAAAGTTCAAGTAAGGTCTCTTGACACTCAAGGCCTGCAGCTCAGATACTCTTCTCGCTGAGGTAAGTGCTACTAGAAGTAGAGTTTTCCATGATAAAAATTTGATCTCACAAAAATCAAAAGGCTCGAAAGGTGGGCCTGTTAATGATTGAAGTATCAAGGTCAAGTCCCAGGGTTCTATGGGGGGCTTGACAGGAGGTTTAACATGTAATACTCCTTTCAAAAAGGTCTTGCACAGGCGGTGTGACATAACCGAAGAATTATCAAATCCATTATGAAAACTGGCGATAGCTGCTAAATGTACAGTGATTGTCGATGCTGAGGCTCCTGCATGTAGAAGAGTCATCAGGTATTGTAGGATCTTTTGAATAGGCATAGAGAAAGGATCTAAGTTCTGATCTTTGGCCCAAATACAGAACCTAGTCCATTTACTAGAATAAACTTTCCTGGTGGAAAGGTTGTGTGAAGCCAGAAGAATTTCACGGACAGGAGATGAGATGTCAGGCAGCCTGGCAATCATAGAAAGTGGAGGAACCAAGCTGTGAGCTTGAGACTGTGGAGATCGGGATGAATCAGTTCTTGAGGATGAGATAACAGACCTTGGAAATGATCCAGGATCCATGGGCTGTGAATCAGATGAGGCCATAGGAATGGGAACCAGACATGGCAGGGCCAATAAGGGGCAATGACGATCACTTTGCTTCTCAACCTTTGAGCTTTCTGGAGGAATTTTGGGATGAGGGAAAAGTGAGAGAAGGCATACAGTAGACCTGGGGGGGCCAATCGTGTGTCAGATCATCCCTCGGTGGTTCCCCCTGAGGGGGGATCAGGGCAAAGTAGCTTCTGCATTTGTAGTTTGGGGGGAAGCAAACAGATCACAGCAAGGCTTGCCCCTGTGGTGGAAAATCCGATCTGCTATTACAGGATTGAGGGACCTCTTGTGAGGCATCAGGATGTTCCTACTCAGATTGTCCACAATAAGGTTGGAACTCACGGGAATGTGCGTTGCTATAAGAAAGCGGTTGAAAGCTATCGCCCAGTGCCAAATCCTCATGGCTTCCTGACACAGTGAGTAAGACCTGGTTCCACCTTGCTTGTTGATATACCAGACAACTGACATGTTGTCTGACTGAACTGCAATGGTCCTAGAAGGTAGGGATGTATGGAACACTTGCAATGCTAAGAGAACTGCCCTCAGTTCCAGGACATTTATGTGCAAATTGACCTCCATGGGGGACCAGGTGCCTTGGACCATCTTTCCCTGGAAATGACCCCCCACCCTAAAAGGGAAGTGTCCATGGTCACCATGGCCATGGGCTGGGGGAGGCAGAATGGTTGACACCAAAGATTCGATTGTGACTTCATCCACCATAGCATTTCTTCCTTGCAAAGGTTTGTAAGACGTATCATGTGGTCAAGTTTGTTAGTTAAGATCGACCATTGTGCATAAAGGAGCCACTGTAGTATTCTCATATGCAACCTTGCCAGTGGTATTAGAGTAGTGGCAGCTACCATGGAGCCAAAGAGTTGCAGTACAAGGCATGATGGTACATAGGTCTGTGGAAGGAGGGCTTGGATTTGGTGTCTTATTTTTGAAAGCCTGTGAGGAGGGAGGGAAGCTTGACAGGATGTTGTGTCAAAGACTGCTCCAATGAATTCCAGTGTTTTTGTTGGGGACATTTGAGATTTGTCCTTGTTGATATTGTTGTTATTAATATAATAATTCACTAAATACATAATTTATGTAATGACAATGAAATAATATTTTATTGGTTGGTAGTATTATTCCTCAGTTTGTTGATATGATGGGTCCTGTAACCAATCGTTTTGTATCACTGACTCAAATGTGTCTCTTTAATTTGCAGTAAACAAGAATGGCCTTATAAAAAAATGATCACACTATAACATGTCCCCCAATTGCATGAACCCCAACCTTAGAACTGTGACACATGAGATCATGCATCATGGTTATACTCACCTTGCATAGCATGGTGGCATACCGCGAATCTGGATTTGGTTTGCACTATACTGTTCATCTTACACCAAAACTGATAGTTTACTAAAATAATGAAGACTCATTTTCTGTAGCTGAAATTCCATGTGTTCTGCTGGTGATTGTTACTCTGGTTTACAGTTAGTACAGTTATTTTGTCTGTAACTTTCATAGTTAATACAATAAGATCAAAATAGATTGTTGTGTGTTTGAAAGAAATTAAAAACACATTTTAAAAACATTTAAAAAAATTGGCAGAAGAAAATCAAGTTTTGTTGAAAGAGTAACATAGTCTAAGATGTCAGATTCTGTGAAATCCTCTGTTTTGTATTCAGTACTAATTTTAGAATTTTACAAGATTTTTGAGGAAAATGGAAAAAAAAAACAGTGGCTTTGAGTATGAAATCACAAAAACAAATCATTATCTGACTTGATAGCCCAAGTTTATTTTGAAATAGGTGGATAAACTTATACCGAAGCCTCTTAGTGACTAGGAGAAATCAGCATCGCAAAACATGATGTGTGTGAAAGTGCTTCCCTACACCATGTTGAGTGCAAACTGGATACAGCTGTATCAATCGAGTTCAACTAGTTGAAATTGAGACCCTCAAATGCTTTTTGTTTCCATAGGAAATTACTGCTAGTTTATTAGTGTGCACTGGCAACAACTTGCTTGTTTTCACAAATCTGCTTTCTCTCTGTGTTGGTGCAACTGTGGAGTTAGTACATTTAAGTTCAGGGTGTCTGGAAGGTCTTGTCCTCATTGCACAGACATTGAAGGGGGATGCCCCCCCCCCCAGCAAAAAAAAAAAAACAGACATTTAAGTTTTTCTTTTGGTTAAATTCATGACCAGTTTTATTCAGCAAGTTAGTTCCTTAACAAGTCTTAACTTGGTGAGGTCATAGTAGAATGTATATAAACCCCCAGATAATGGTCTCCCGAGCAGGGTTGAAGTTCATCCTGTAGTAGCAGCAAAAATATATATATACTTATGTTAAATTATTATGGCCAGGGATATATGCAGACACAGTCATTTACCTGGGTAAGTACATTTTTCTTCTGAGGATCCCTCAGGAACTTTGACTTACTGAGGCCAGAATACATACAAATGGCTATAAGCTCATGCTGGCAACACAGACTTGGACATAACTTGCTCAAAATTAGGCTTGCACGTTTATTTTAGAAATTGTTACAGCTATAGGGGGCAGCATTTGAAAATGATTAATGCATTTGTAGGGACAACACAACTATTCTTGCATCTAATACCATCCTCCCATCTAGTGCCTCTCCACAACTTTAAGTTGAAGACCAAAAAAGCCCCTCTTTCTCTCCTTTTAAACTATAGCAAACTGTTTGCTGCATTTCTTAATGCTGGTGTGCACTGAAATCTCTAACGCTTTTCACCAGTGGTGACCGTCCCCTTCACACTAACCTGGTTTTGTCACTATTTTCAAGATGTGAGGTGTAATGAAGCAGCAATATGAGGCTAAATTTGAAATGCATGTCTTAATTCATGTTTGCACCAGTCAGTCTTTGAAGATTAATATTGTATTATAATAATTTAATCACCATAAAATTTTGAATGTGCAGTAGTTAAAAAAATGATTATTTTTCAGCAGGAAATGAAGGCAAAAGTATAAAACAAGTGACTGGGTATATAGTGTGATGTGCTTGAAGTAACAGCTAACCAGATAATCAGTTTTGGGGTATGTGAGTAGTAGAAGAAAAATACATCTTAACATTTATGTAAATAGAATTAGTAAATATGAACTGCCGATATTGAAAGTGAGTACATTAGCTATCTCAGATTAGTGAAGTGGGAGCTGGAGGAGAGACAAGTCCTGTTACTCGTACTATCAACTAGAAGGAGTATTTTCCTGTCTGGAACAGACAGATAAACCATAGCAGCCAGTGCTTGAAAAATGGCTGATTTTCCTTCTGTGGAGTTAATTAGAACTGGACAATTGTTTTGCCTAAGAAAGGTACAAAAAACAATATACAGCTTTATTTTCATATCACAGTTTAGTGCAGTTTAGCTTATTATGATGGGATTGCTTTATTTAGCACAATATTGTGTTGTATTTAGATAAACCTGTTTTTTTTTCAGTTCAGGCACATAAATACGTCAAAGTACAGTTTGAAAGCTAGAGTTTGAGATTCATCTTGGGTTAAAGTTTACTGTGTGATGAATCAGTTCACATTTAACTGCATGTAGCATATGGGTTTGCGGAGTCACACTGGGTGGTTGAAGTGGCCCTATTTTCAAATTTGGCAAGCCTAGAGTAAAGCATCACCTATGTACTAAACTTATTATAGGTTTTGTTAAAAGCCTAGAATGAAACAAAGATAAAGGGGCTGTCATACTTTACAAGAAAGCAGGTATTGCTCAGCATTTATATAAGAATGGAAACAGTAACAGAGCAACAACAGAGACAGAGTATATGATGGCATTAGCCAGATTCTGCATTGATGGCCTGATATTCATAAATTGTCTGGTAAGCTCCCCTATGCATAGTTTTCAACCTATTAGCAGAAAAAATCCGGACAAAGCATAAAATAATGGGGGAAGGTCCAAAAATAGGAAGAGAGTTTAAATATTGCTCTTATAAACTTATAAAGTTGTTAGAATAACAGGCTTTGTGTTAGTATACATTTTTCGGAAGGATATGAAGTCTGAAACTCAGATGTCTGTCATGATTTAGTGATTGGAATCCTCCGTAATTTGTCAGAAAACCACAAATGTTACATGGAAAAGACCAAAAAAATCTGAGGCAAAAGTCTGGACAGTTGAGAAATATGCCCCAATGTATGGGAATGCTGGGTCTGCCACTAGGGTGAGTCTCTCAAAGACATAAACTGATTATAATCTGACCAGGGCATGACCTTCTGTTGTAAGGTACCATAAAATTTAGTTTATAATACCCTGTTTATGTCAGAGGTGCTGTATAATGAAACAAAGATTCATCTTTTAATATGACTACAACTATGCAGACAATTTGTGAATCTGCATGTATGTGTATATATATATATATATATATATATATATATATATATATATATATATATATATATATATTTATGGGTTCACTACGGAAGACCGAACGCCCATATTACCGACGCTCGGAATCCCGAGACCAGAACACCGAAAGACCAGATGATCGCAAGACCAGAAGCGCGAATTTCATAATCCCGATGTTTGGAGATTTTGAGTTAGCGCTTCTGGTGTTGCAGTTCAGGTAAGTATGTGTGTAAGTGTGTTTGTGAGGGGCTTTAGTGTGTGTTGTGACTGTGGTGTGTGTGTGAGGGACTGTAATGGGTGGGTGTGAGTTTGTCTGGTGTGTGTGTGTGTTTGTGCGATCTCGGAGTTAGAATATTAAAGTAGGGGTGTGTGGGGGCAAAGCCCCCCACATGGGGGGTGCAGGGGTGCTTGCCCCCCTGCTTAAATATAGTGTAAGTTTATTTGTTTGATTGTGGGGGGAAGCTGTGTGTTTGTGTATGTGTGTACTGTATGTGTTTCAAATGTTCACAATTTTGAATTTTGCGCTTGTGGTCCGTCGGTATTGTAGTCTTTCGGGTATTTGTTCTCAGGTGTATGGGCGTCGGTATTGTGGGTTTTCGGTAATGTGTAGTGAACCCATATATATATATATATATATATATATATATATATATATATATATATATATATATATATATATATATATATATATATATATTTCTGATTAAAAACAATTAAACATACTTTTATATGATGGGTAGGGTTGCCAACCATCCAGGATTTGGCTGGACAGTCCAGGAATTGATTGCCATCCAGTGTCCAGGTTAGGATGAGATTTGTCCAGGAATTTGGTTCTATATTTCCGTAATTAATGTTATCGTACTGGCGATGGTTGGTAAGTAACTTTTATTTATAATCTTTGGAGGGAATAAGTTGGCAGTTCATTGTTCCCAACATTCCATCTCCGAAATGAGGTATGCTTACCTCTTATGATGTGGAAGAAATGGGTAGAATGAATGTGGAACACTTACTAGCAGGTTCCTAACAACTTCAGCTGTGAAGCTCAGACAAAGAGAATAGTAACAAATCCGAATTATTGGATATGGATAATTCTGATTCACATAAAATGGACACTCCTAAGAGAAAGAAGAGAACAGAAGGCTGTGTGTTTTCCAGCAAGAGTGGGTCACCAAGGATTTTTCATGATTATTGAAAGTTGATGATCACATGGCAAACTGCACATTCTAGCAACAGTCCTTTGCTGTCAAATACTAGGGGAAGAAGACCATTACAACACATGCTGAGTCATCTAAGCACAAGAATGCAATTCTGCATTTTTTTTTTATTCGAAAAAATACACTGGAAGAAGACAGTTATTGCAGCAGAACTAACCACTATGTATCATGCTGTTATGCATCACCACAGCTACAATAGTTAGAACTGTGGCAACAAGCTTATGGAAAAACTATTCCCTGATTCAACCACACCCTCTCAAATTTCATGTGGCCGTACAAAATCAATAAGTTAAGTTGAAAACATACTGGTTCCGAAAGCGCAAGAATTTTGCATCAATGCTGTTAAACCTGCCCATTATTTTAGAATTAGATCAGATGCTTCGAACAAAGGCAATAATAAGTTTGCTACTTCTTGAGAGCTGAAGGTGTGAAGAACGGACTCATGGATTTTTATCAAGATAATGATGAAAGCAGTACAGTAATTGCCAATAGAATTAAAGATATCATTGCAGCTAATAGCCTGTGTTTAGATTCTGTCACCTCATACAGTGCAGACAGTGCATCCATAAACTTCAGAAAACATGTCCGTATTTCAGAAGTTGCATGTTGCGAACAAAAATGTGATAGAAGCAAATTGCAAATGTCATATGCTCTACAGCTGTATGAAGTTTGGATTAAATATGGTCAGTTTTGATGTTGAATCATTTGTTATCAAAACTTACAATTCATTCCCAACATTGGCCAAAAAATCTGATGAACTTAAGGAATCCTTCAATTTTTTGCAAATGGAATACTGCAAACTGCTACATCATGTGCCCACGCTTTGGTTAAGCCTGCTGCCTGCCACTGACAGATTGTTGTTATGTTAGCTAGCACTAAAGTCTTACTTTACATCCAAGGTCAAGACGAAGTTGCAGCATTGCTAGGGGATGGGTTTTCTTGCAAGAGTGATAATATTCTACCTCAGTGTTCGCTTTTTCTGATTCACAATGTTACGGCTGTTTTTGATGATGCTGCCCGACGCAACTGCAACTACAGCTACTGAATTGCAAGCCATTATGGAAAGTGTGAAGTGCAAGCTGCAACAACGTCAAAATGACAAATTCTGTGGTTCTTCAGCCTATCAACTACTACATTGTGATGCTGTGACTGCAGAAATGAAATGAAATTGAACAGGAAGCAACTCGTTTGTTTGATCGCTATTTATTACATTTGCAGAAATTATATAACTATGATGAATCTGTTTTCAAATGTTTTACTGTTCTCACTTTAGACAATGACATCCAGTGGCAGGATATGTTGACAATACTTGAACATATTAAAGGCATAACTGTTGATACTGACAAGCTGTATGAGGAATTTTGCATTCTTTGAAAAGTCAGAATTGACATTGTACACTCAATGACACAGGCCAGTAATAGGCAGATAAAGTTTTTTAGTGTATTGTTTTCAAATGACATTCACCTGCTTCATATTGTTTCATACATTCTGTCAATCCTGGTCTCAAATGCTTTCTGCGAGAGTTTTCAGCATAATGAATGAACTTTGGCCCAACAGCAGAAATAGACTAAACACAGACTTGGTGAAAGCAGAGGTAATGGTGAAGATAAATTTCAGCATGTCATACAGTGATTTCTGTGAGTTCGTCGTAATCATCAGCTACTGAAAACTGCCTCTTCTCAGCAAAAGTACAAATTTAAATAACAGTGATTAATAATTATGTATCTATATGAACACTGGACATTGAATTTGAATAATTTACTGGTAATTGATGTTACTTAACACAATTCAGGTTAATCATTTGGGTACTTACATATTATCGCAACCAGATTTGGGTACTTACATATTATCGCAACCAGATTCCGAACAAGACAAACAGCTCATTTCCAAGCCGTACTGCTGCCGGGAAATGTAACAAAAGTTTCTTGTGAGAAGAATATAACACTCCTTATAACATATAATTTTTATAACATGTACCATGCAACCAGTAGGGCAAACTGTCATAAACTGGCGAATTAACTCTCATAATTCCGCAATCAGACCTTATGAAATATTAAGCACCCACTATAAAAGTTATGGATGGGTCTCACAGTAGGCAATAAAATCTGCCTGCCCTAAACAGCAACTGACTTGGGAAGAATAAAAAATGGTTTGTAACTGCTGTCAGTATAACACTCCTTATAACATCTTATTTTTTTAACATGTACCACAAAACCAGAACATTTCTTTTACTTTAATTTTAGTGAAATTGTGAGATGCAAGTAGTTCAGGTGGCAACCAGAAGATTTATTTTACTTTGATTTTATTTAAAATCATGCTACTTAGCAAGTAGTTGAGGTGGTGAATCAGATCATCATAATTTCAGGATTTGTCATCACTACTTGGGCTAAGGCTTAAGCGGTCTGCCAGAAATCATGCGATGCATGCTCACATACCCGTATAAACTAGTTCTGATGTACTGTGAGTCACACATACAAATGAAAAAAGCTGATTTCCCATTCTATCAAATATACACAAAGGCAAAGAGGTCTGCAAAATCTTTTAAAAAAAAATATTTGACTTTAATTTTATTTAAAAGATGTCAGTAGTTTGGCTTTCACTCCTGGTTGTGATAATATGTAAGATTTCTTTATTTTATTTAAATTATGCTACTTAGCAAGTAGTTCAGGTAGTGAATTAGATCATCATAATTTCAAGATTTGTCATCACTACTTGGACTGATTAAATGCTTAAGCGGTCTGTCAGAAATCATGCAATCGTATCAAATATACACAAAGGCACAGAGGTCTGCAAAATCTTTTAAAAAGATTCCTTTTACTTTAATTTTATTTAAAAGATGTCAGTAGTGCGACTTTCACTCCTGGTTGTGATAATACGTAAGTAAGATTTATTTATTTTTTTTAAATCATGCTACTTAGCAAGTAGTTCAGGTGGTGAATTAGATCATCATAATTTCAGGATTTGTCATTACTATTTGGACTGATTAAAGGCTTAAGTGCTCTTTCAGAAATCATGTGATCATTGTTTCAAATAAACACAAAGGCACAGAGGTCTGCAAAATCTTTTAAAATAATTTATTTTACTTTAATTTTATTTAAAAGATGTCAGTAGTGCAGCTTTCACTCCTGGTTGCGATAATACGTAAGTACCATCATTTGTGTTGACTAGTCAAAAACTGCTGTAAGCCTATAACCTGTATAATGTAAAATTAAAGTAATATGTTTTTGTTATACTCATGTAGGATTGCCATTTTGTGTTATAATATTTGACTATTCTTGTGTCAATAGCACTAGGTCAAACCGTCAAAGTTGTCACAATCGTCCAATGTCCTATTCATTTGGTATTTCAATCAACTGTACAGATTTTTGCAGAATGTCCATATTTTTCCCTCACACTTTGGTGTTTTCCTCATATAAAATTTGTGGTTTTCTGGCAAATTACTGGGATGATCCAGCAACTGGATTCACTAAATAATGACATACATTTGAGTTTCAGACGTCATATCCTTCAGAAAATGCACAAATCCTCTTACTGTAATGACTTTCTAACTTTATTAGAACAATATTTAAAATCTGTCCCTTATTTTGGGACTTTGTCCACTCATTATATCAGGCTTCATCCAGATTTCTTGAACTAAGAGGTTGAGAAGTATGATTTCAATACCCTCTATTTTAATGAGCATAAACAACCTGTGGGGTTCAGTATGACAACCTGACTGGCCATCATGACAAAATGATAGTCATACCTCTCAACTATACAGATTTTCACAGAATGTCCAGATTTTCACCTCATGTTTTGGTCTGTTTCTCATAAAAAAGAAGTTATGTCTTACCATAACTTTCCATCTGTGTTGTAATCTTCTTCCATTCATCACTGATGGGTTCAGTTCCGAGCCCCTTGGAACCATGTTGGCCTAATACCAAGCTCGCGTACACCAAAATCTCTCAAGCTAAGCTGCTACCCACAATTTATTTATTTTATTTTTTTATTTTATTTATTTATTTTATTTATTTTACATTTGTTGACCGGGATAGTCCGACTGGATACATGTCCATTTTCAGCGGAGGCCCGGGGAGAAAAGCTCCAACAGAGTTACAATGACAAATTGTTACAAAAATAGAGTTTAGGATGAACAAAAATGAAGAAGAGAGAGAGAAAAAAAGAAACAATTTACATACTATTATAAAACTACCATGCTCTATCAAATGCAGAATACTACTAATCATTAGATTATACATTAATAACATGCTAGCAGAGTCGTTAGGACGTATTATAGCTTAGAGTTTGGCAACATACATAGTTCTTTTAACCCTTGCTAGGTTGATTTTTTTTTTTGGGTATGGATAATACTAAGAACTAGTATGGGCTTGGTTTTGGTTTATGGCAAGGAGCTAGTCTGGGTTTGTAAAAAGGGCAAAGCCAATGTGACTTAAAGTGGAGTTTTAGACTCTTTTTGAAATTAACTAGTGAAGTTATAAGCATGAGGTTGTTGGGGAGGGAGTTCCACAATGCCATTCTCCCTGTTACCTCAGATTGAGTTTGCATAAGACAGAAGTAAAGCAGAGGCCATTTCTGCACAAAAACCCTGAAAACACCACAAGGATCCATGAGATCCACCAGGTGCCTTTGGTGCAGGACGGAGGGTGGGATGTGATGAATGGAAGAAGATCAACAACACAGATGGAATGTTATGGTAAGACATAACTTCTTTATCTGATGTTGTTAATCTTCTTCCCATTTATCATTGATAGGACAGAATCCCAAGCTACCTGAGAAACCTGGGTGGCCCTTATGGAAGAACATTCATGAGCACCATTGAGCTGAAGGCCGCTCTTCCCCTGGAGACCATATCCAACTTGTAATGTTTGATGAAAGTATGAGGTTTAGCTCAAATGGCTGCAGCACAAATGTCATCCATAGATGCTTTGGAGTGAAAAGCTACAAAGGTTGCTATAGCTCTAGTTGAATGTGCTTTGATATTGTGAGGTTTAGGCTCATTTGCATGTGAATATGAAAATGCAATACAATCTCTGAGCCACTTTGATAAAGTGACTTTTGTCACAGCATATCCCATTTTTGGACCAGAGAAGGAAATGAAAAGTTGGTCTGTCTTGCGGATAGATTTAGTCCTGTCTAGGTAAAAACGTAGTTGCCTATGTACATCCAATGAATGTAGACAGTATTCTCCTTTATTGGAATAGTTTGGGAAAAACACTGGAAGCTCGATGGATTGGTTCACAGAAAAATCAGAAATCACTTTGGGAAGAAAAAAATGGATTAGTATGTAGTGATACTCTGTCTTTATGAAATATTAAGTACAGTCTCTTGATGCATAAGGCCTGTAATTCTGAGATCCGTCTAGCTGAAGTGACAGCTACCAAACATAAAGATTTCCATGATAAGAATTTGAGATCACATTTTGCAGCAGGCTCAAAAGGGGGTTGAGAGAGAGAGACTGTAGTACTAGGGAGAGATTCCACACCTGTAATGGACGCCTAATTGGAGGTCTGCCTTGAAACACTTCTTTGAGAAAGATCAGGCATAGGCAAATGGACATAAGTGGAGTGCCCTCTGATCCATTATGAAAATTGGAAATAGTTGCTAAATGGACTCGTATGGTAGAAGCTGATGTTCCATTCTCAAAGAACTCAGATAGGTATTGAAGTATAACAAAGACCGGAGCTGAGTAGGGATCTAGCATCTGTTCTTTAGAAAAAAAGAGCAAATCTTTTCCATTTCTCCCTGTAAAGTTTTCTGGTGGATGGTTTATGGGAGGCCAGAATGATATCGTGAACAGGTGAGGAAAGGGTTTCTTGCCTGGCAACTAATGCAAGTGGAGAAACCAACCTGTCAGCTTAAGAGTGGACAGATTCAGGAGAGTCAACCCTTGGGGTGAGAAATTAAGTCTGGACGAGTGGCCAGGATCCATGGAGGCTGTAACAGGTGAGGCCAGAGGAAGGGGAACCACACTTGACAAGGCCAGAATGAGGCAATGGGGATCACCTTGCATCTCAACTGAGTTGCTTTTTTTAAAAACAGGGGTATCGAGGGAATTGGTGGATAAGCGTAGAGGAGACCCGTGGGCCAATTGAGAATCAGAGCGTCTCTCTCGGGGATTCTTCCTCTGGGGGAAAGAGGGCAAAAAAGCTGCTGCATTTGTTGTTCAAAGGGGAGATGAAAAGGTCGCAGCAAGGCTGGCCCCATTGGCTGATTTCTTCCGTCACTTTGGGATTGAGAGACCACTCGTGTGGAAGGAGAATGCATCTGCTCAGCCTGTCCGCAATCACGTTGGAAGTCCCCGGGATGTGCGTTGCTATAAGAAAGCGGTCAGAAGCTATCGCCCAGTGCCAAATTCTCATGGCTTCTCGACACAGGGGGTAGGATTTGGTTCTTCCGTGTTTATGTACCAGACTACTGACATATTGTCTGACTGAATTGCAATCTTTCTGGATGGTAGAAGAGGATGTAAAGCCTGCATCGCTAACAGCACCGCTCTTAACTCCAGAATACTGATATGCAGGTTGGCCTCCAAGCTCGACCACGTGCCTTGGACTGTCTTTCCCTGAAAATGCCCCCCCCAATCAGGGAAGCATCCATGGTCACAGTGGCGTTGGGTTGAGAAGTCTGAAAAGGGTGACGCCAAAGTTTTGCATCTGTTCTCATCCACCAGAGATCTTGTTTGCAAGAGTTGGTTATGAGGATGTGTGAGTTTAGGGGGTGAAGATTTGCCAACCACTGGGACAATAGGAGCCATTCTACCAGTCTCATGTGTAACCTTGCCAGAGGAACTATCAGAATGGCTGCAGCCATGGGCGTAATTGAAGTGTATTAACCCACCAGATGCGCAGTAGCAAGCCCCTCCCAAACCCCGCCTGCGAGCATTTTGACTGCACCGCCCACTGTTTGATTGATTGCACAAAAAAATTAGATTATAAAGAAAACGTATGCATAACATAAAAACGCAGCACTTTAAATGTGGTTGCTAAGCTCCAAATCCAGTCACTTATGTATTTACTTAATATTTTATAAAGAAGATGGTATTTATAAATTTTACACACACCCGGTTAAAAGACATGATAAAGCATTTAAAGTGTTTCCCGTCCTGCGTGCTGCATATAGTAACACTTGTATTTTAGATCAGACTGTGTTTTAAGTAAATGATGCTGAATCATTTGTGTCTTTCTTAGAGACGTCAGATAAATATGTCATTTCTACAGAAAGAAACACATATAATGTCGAAAAAGGACATTTAAAGAAGTTCCCTTTTAGTTTGATTTTGAATGAGTGGTACAAACTGATAGACAATGTCTGACAAAGAAGTGCTTGATAACCTGCTGTAACGTTTTCCGTAATAGGAGCAACACTTTAAACCCAGTCATTGAGCTCTGAATCCAGTGTCTTGTCATGTCCTTCCACTCTTAATCTAACCAGGTGTGTATAAAATATTTTACTGGATAATACTTAAAAAATGACATGTCAATTCTACATTTTACACAACATCGAAAAGACATGACAAGACACTAGATCCAGAGCTCAGCAACTGCATTTAAAGTATTGCCCCGATAATGGAAAAGTACATACGCAAGTACTGTTTGTACAGTTACATTTACAAACAGAAAACACGGTACTGTGGATTTCTGGCAAATCACTGATGATACCACACATTCGACATTGCTAAGATAGACAGCCCAGTAATGGCTTTTAGGTTTATGACACCAAGATTAAAAACCTTTCCCTATTTCTTTGGCTCCCTGCACATAAGCCTGTCCTTGCTGTTGTTAATCCCCGCCCTCCCGCATGTCAATCACAGCAGACACGCCCATTCCTGCACGAACTCGACAGTGGGTTAATACACTTCAATTACGCCCAGCCATGGACCCTAGAGCCTGGAGAACTTCCCTTACTAACACTTTCCTTTGACAGAGTATCACACGTATTTGCAATCTTAATCTCTGAAGCCTGTTTGTCGGTAGAGAAACCAGGCATGTTCGAGATTCGAAAACTGCTCCTATAAATTCCAGCTGTTGGGTAGGTTGTAAGATGGATTTCTCCCAATGTACGGTGATGCCCAGGGACTCCCCTAGTGAAAGTGTGTAATGGTGGGCCATGGTCAGAAGATGCTTGGTGGGGAGGGAAAGGAGATAATCGTCTAAATATGGAAACACCTGGAATCCTTGAAGTCTCAGATGAGCTGTCACCACTGCTAGACATTTCGTGAACACTCTGGGGGCCATCAACAGACCAAATGGCAGGTCTTGGAACTGGTAATGATTGGCTCCTAGCCAGAAGTGAAGGAGACTCCTGGAGCGTTTGTCCATTTTGATGTGGTAATACGCATCCCAGAGGTCTATCAAGCACATCCAAACATCCCCCCTTAAAAATGGGAGAAGGGATTGAATAGTGTTCATGCTTTGGAATTTGGTTTGTTCCACTGATTTGTTTAAATGGCTGAGATCCAGAATGAGTCTCCAGACCCTGGTCTTTTTTGCACTAGAAAGAATCTTGAGTAAAACCCGGATCCACATTGGTCTGGAGGGACTGGTTGGATGACTCTTTTTTTTGACACAGCTTTCTTAACTCTAAAGCTGCTTCTTCCCTTTGATTGGATGGAACATTGGGAAGGTTTTTTGTAGGTTTTGGACGGGAGGATAGAGGGATGTAGTAGCCTGCACCCGCAGATCGAGCCGTCCCTTCTGTTGCGTGGGAGAGCAGCCTCATGGACGAATTGGACATAGATTCAAGGGAGGCAAGTTGAGAGGCAAACTTGTCCCGTGCCCCATCAGAAACTTGACCCGCGAGGGCTCCAGAAAGTTCGGTAATCAAATCTCTTTGGAGCCATGTAAAATGTGGCAAGTAGTTCAGGGACCTGACAGCAAAGGTCGCTGAAGCAAAAACTTGCTTTCTCAATCTGTCCACACCTCGGGACTCTCTGTTGGGTGGGTGAACAGTAGGACTTTCTTCCACTAGATCTTTTTTAGTGTTTGCCGCCACCACCATAGCATCAACTGACAAACCTTTGGACCAGTAGGGATGCTCTTCCTGGGGGGAAAGAATCTTATTTGGTTTCCAGAGAATGGCCTGAATAGAGTCAGGATTCTGCCAAGCACGATGCACGATGATCTGGATTAACTCATCGGCAGGTGGAGTCACCCAAGAGGTAGAAGGCCGGGAGCAAAAAGTCTGCAGGAAGACGGACTCTTCTGAGGAAGGGTTAGAGGGCTTCCAGCCACCCCTCTGTTTTAATATTTACAGGATGTCTCCGAAGGAGACATCATCAGGGGGTGACCGTGGGGACCCCTCCCCATCATTGTAGTCTGTATCCTCTGTCAAAGACTCTTCAGGAGAGTCAATGTGCTTCCAATTGCACGCCTTCTTCCGAGGAGGTTCCTCAGTGGGAATATCTGAGGAAGACTCAGAAGGATGGGTACCCCGAACTGGGGTTTCCTGAGACGGGGAGGTGCTTCGTGGCAGCTGTAGCTCAGAGGGAGCAGGGTGAAGTTCCAACATTGGAGGAGTGCTTCCAGAAGCAAGCAACCTCTCCATCACCCGGAAAGCAGTCCCACCCAAAGAGGAATGGTAGCCTGGAACCGAGAAGGACAACCTCAGAACCCGGGTCTCACCTCGCTCCATCAGACCCGCTCCCAGGGATGGAGCCTCAAGCAGGATCGAGGCAGACGTTATCCCCAGATCCGAGGATGGAACTGATAAAACACTTGGAACCGTGCTCTGGAAGGAGGACTCCGCCCCCACCCACCATGAGTTTGAGGAAGGGACGGTTCCAGTGTAACCGAAAACCAAAGCAGTAGCCCCGAAGCCTCAGTGACAGTCACTGTCGGTGCGTGCCGAGGAATGGGTTTCCACAAAGGACGCCAGAGCAATGGGCTTCAGAACCAATGGATCCAAAGGAGGAGTATACGTTGGAGTCCTGGGAGAGATGGACCCAAACCCCAAAGGGGGGGGTGAGTATTAGGAACATTTGTTATCCCTCTGGCCATCAACAGCGGTCTGCCAGAAATCATGCGATGCATGCTCACATACCCGTATAAACTAGTTCTGATGTACTATGAATCACACATACAAATGAAAAAAGCTGATTTCCCATTCTATCAAATATACACAAAGGCAAAGAGGTCTGCAAAATCTTTTAAAAAAAATTATTTGACTTTAATTTTATTTAAAAGATGTCAGTAGTTTGGCTTTCACTCCTGGTTGTGATAATATGTAAGATTTCTTTATTTTATTTAAATTATGCTACTTAGCAAGTAGTTCAGGTAGTGAATTAGATCATCATAATTTCAAGATTTGTCATCACTACTTGGACTGATTAAAGGCTTAAGCGGTCTGTCAGAAATCATGCAATCGTATCAAATATACACAAAGGCACAGAGGTCTGCAAAATCTTTTAAAAAGATTTATTTTACTTTAATTTTATTTAAAAGATGTCAGTAGTGCGACTTTCACCCCTGGTTGTGATAATACGTAAGTAAGATTTTTTTTTTTTTTTTAAATCATGCTACTTAGCAAGCAGTTCAGGTGGTGAATTAGATCATCATAATTTCAGGATTTGTCATTACTATTTGGACTGATTAAAGGCTTAAGTGCTCTTTCAGAAATCATGCGATCATTGTTTCAAATATACACAAAGGCACAGAGGTCTGCAAAATCTTTTAAAATGATTTATTTTACTTTCATTTTATTTAAAAGATGTCAGTAGTGCAGCTTTCACTCCTGGTTGCGATAATACGTAAGTACCATCATTTGTGTTGACTAGTCAAAAACTGCTGTAAGCCTATAACCTGTATAACGTAAAATTAAAGTAATATGTTTTTGTTATACTCATGTAGGATTGCCATTTTGTGTTATAATATTTGACTATTCTTGTGTCAATAGCACTAGGTCAAACCGTCAAAGTTGTCACAATCGTCCAATGTCCTATTCATTTGGTATTTCAATCAACTGTACAGATTTTTGCAGAATGTCCAGATTTTTCCCTCACACTTTGGTGTTTTCCTCATATAAAATTTGTGGTTTTCTGGCAAATTACTGGGATGATCCAGCAATTGGATTCAATAAATAATGACATACATTTGAGTTTCAGACGTCATATCCTTCAGAAAATGCACAAATCCTCTTACTGTAATGACTTTCTAACTTTATTAGAACAATATTTAAAATCTGTCCCTTATTTTGGGACTTTGTCCACTCATTATATTAGGCTTCATCCATATTTCTTGAACTAAGAGGTTGAGAAGTATGATTTCAATACCCTCTATTTTAATGAGCATAAACAACCTGTGGGGTTCAGTATGACAACCTGACTGGCCATCATGACAAAATGATAGTCATACCTCTCAACTATACAGATTTTCACAGAATGTCCAGATTGTCACCTCATGTTTTGGTCTGTTTCTCATAAAAAAGAAGTTATGTCTTACCATAACTTTCCATCTGTGTTGTAATCTTCTTCCATTCATCACTGATGGGTTCAGTTCCGAGCCCCTTGGAACCATGTTGGCCTAATACCAAGCTCGCGTACACCAAAATCTCTCAAGCTAAGCTGCTACCCACAATGCCATTCTCCCTGTTACCTCAGATTGAGTTTGCATAAGACAGAAGTAAAGCAGAGGCCATTTCTGCACAAAAACCCTGAAAACACCACAAGGACCCATGAGATCCACCAGGAGCCTTTGGTGGGGGATGGAGGGTGGGATGTGATGAATGGAAGAAGATCAACAACACAGATGGAATGTTATGGTAAGACATAACTTCTTTATCTGATGTTGTTAATCTTCTTCCCATTCATCATTGATAGGACAGAATCCCAAGCTACCTGAGAAACCTGGGTGGCCCTTATGGAAGAACATTCCTGAGCACCATTGAGCTGAAGGCCGCTCTTCCCCTGGAGACCATATCCAACTTGTAATGTTTGATGAAAGTATGAGGTTTAGCTCAAATGGCTGCGGCACAAATGTCATCCATAGATGCTTTGGAGTGAAAAGCTACAAAGGTTGCTATAGCTCTAGTTGAATGTGCTTTGATATAGGCTCATTTGCATGTGAATATGAAAATGCAATACAATCTCTGAGCCACTTTGATAAAGTGACTTTTGACACAGCATATCCCATTTTTGGACCAGAGAAGGAAATGAAAAGTTGGTCTGTCTTGCATATAGATTTAGTCCTGTCAAGTAAAAACATAGTTGTCTATGTACGTCCAATGAGTGTAGACAGTATTCTCCTTTATTGGAATAGTTTGGAAAAACACTGGGAGCTCGATGGATTGGTTCACAGAAAAATCAGAAATCACTTTGGTGAGAAAAGATGGATTAGTACGTAGCGATACTCTGTCTTTATGAAATATTAAGTATGGTCTCTTGATGCATAAGGCCTGTAATTCTGAGATCTGTCTAGCTGAAGTGACAGCTACCAAAAATAGAGATTTCCATGATAAGAATTTGAGATCACATTTTGCAGCAGGCTCAAAAGGGGGTTGAGAGAGAGACTGTAGTACTAGGGAGAGATTTCATACCTCTAATGGACGCCTAATTGGAGGTCTGCTGTGAAACACTCCTTTGAGAAAGGTCAGGCATAGGCAAATGGACATAAGTGGAGTGCCCTCTGATCCGTTATGAAAATTGGAAATAGTTGCTAAATGGACTCGTATGGTAGAAGCTGATGCTCCATTCTCAAAGAACTCAGATAGGTACTGAAGTATAACAAAGACCGGAGCTGAGAAGGGATCTAGCATCTGTTCTTTAGAAAAAAAAGAGCAAACCTTTTCCATTTCTCTCTGTAAAGTTTTCTGTTGGATGGTTTATGGGAGGCCAGAATGATATCGTGAACAGGTGAGGAAAGGGTTTCTTGTCTGGCAACTAATGCAAGTGGAGAAACCAACCTGTCAACTTAAGAGTGGACAGATTCAGGAGAGCCAACCCTTGGGGTGAGAAATTAAGTCTGGACGAGTGGCCAGGATCCATGGAGGCTGTAACAGGTGAGGCCAGAGGAAGGGGAACCACACTTGACAAGGCTAGAATGAGGCAATGGGGATCACCTTGCATCTCAACTGAGTTGCTTTTTTAAAAACAGGGGTATCAAGGGAATTGGTGGATAAGCGTAGAGGAGACCCGTGAGCCAATTGAGAATCAGAGCGTCTCTCTTGGGGAGTCTTCCTCTGGGTGAAAGAGGGCAAAAAAGCTGCTGCATTTGTTGTTCAAAGGGGAGATGAAAAGGTCGCAGCAAGGCTGGCCCCATTGGCTGAAAATTTCTTCCGTCACTTTGGGATTGAGAGACCACTCGTGTGGAAGGAGAATGCATCTGCTCAGCCTGTCCGCAATCACGTTGGAAGTCCCGATGTGCGTTGCTATAAGCGGTCAGAAGCTATCGCCCAGTGCCAAATTCTCATGGCCTCTCGACACAGGGGGTAGGATTTGGTTCTTCCTTGTTTATGTACCAGACTACTGACATATTGTCTGACTGAATCGCAATCTTTCTGGATGGTAGAAGAGGATGTAAAGCCTGCATCACTAACAGCACCGCTCTTAACTCAGAATACTGATATGCAGGTTGGCCTCCAAGCTCGACCATGTGCCTTGGACTGTCTTTCCCTGAAAATGCCCCCCCCTCCCCAATCAGGGAAGCATCCATGGTCACAGTGGCGTTGGGTTGAGAAGTCTGAAAAGGGCGACGCCAAAGTTTCGCATCTGTTCTCATCCACCAGAGATCTTGTTTGCAAGAGTTGGTTATAAGGATGTGTGAGTTTAGGGGGTGAAGATTTGCCAACCACTGGGACAATAGGAGCCATTCTACCAGTCTCATGTGTAACCTTGCCAGAGGAACTATCAGAATGGCTGCAGCCATGGGCGTAATTGAAGTGTATTAACCCACCAGATGTGCAGTAGCAAGCCCCTCCCAAACCCCGCCTGCGAGCATTTTGACTGCACCGCCCACCGTTTGATTGATTGCACAAAAAAATTAGATTATAAAGAAAACGTATGCATAACATAAAAACGCAGCACTTTAAATGTGGTTGCTAAGCTCCAAATCCAGTCACTTATGTATTTACTTAATATTTTATAAAGAAGATGGTATTTATAAATTTTACACACACCCGGTTAAAAGACATGATAAAGCATTTAAAGTGTTTCCCGTCCTGTGTGCCGCATATAGTAACACTTGTATTTTAGATCAGACTGTGTTTTAAGTAAATGACGCTGAATCATTTGTGTCTTTCTTAGAGACGTCAGCTAAATATGTCATTTCTACAGAAAGAAACACATATAATGTCGAAAAAGGACATTTAAATAAGTTCCCTTTTAGTTTGATTTTGAATGAGTGGTACAAACTGATAGACAATTGGCCGGATTCACGAAGGCTTGCACGGAGTCTAAGAGTAGTGTAAGACTCCATGCAGCCTTCGCGATCCAGGAACAGCCCAAAGTCCGTGTAAGAGTCAAGCTAAAATGGCTCTTACACGGTGTGGGCGTGGATAAGCTAATCACCTCACTTGCAGCCAAATAGCATGCAAATGAGGATGATTAGCGATCCAGGAAGCCCAGAACAGCCTGTGTAAGAGCCGTGTTAGCTGCAGAAATGTACTCAGTTTACAACTGAGTACGTTTCTGCAAAAACTGCAATGGAGCCATGTCAGCTCCAAATAAAGGGTGCATATGTGTCAGGCAGCATGCCAATGGCCAAATATGTGGCCATTGGCAAGGTAACCTGATGCAAATATATTAAAAATATAATTTTTTTTTTCGGCGATTGCCGATGTTTAATCCCAGCGCAGCCCCGCGCAAATGGGCTGCGCTGCATAGAACATAAAAACGAAGGTTTTAAACCCACAAATGTGGGTTTTATGCAATACATGGAATGTCAATGCAGGGACCAGCAGACCAAAACCAACATGGCCACCGTGTAGTGGTTGCTAAGGGGGGAAGCTGAGTCTAAGAGATGTAACTAAGCATTAGTAGGCAATCTGATGCAAATGAGTGTAAGGATACTGAATTCCACTGTCACATAGCAAATGAGCACATTCTGAGTAGTGTAAGAGTTACATAAGGGGAGGAACAGAGTAGGAGATAGGTGACATCACAGGGGGGAATGGTAGAAAGAAATGCAGTTCATTGGAGGTTAGAGTTACATGACAGATGTCAGACAGATATCATGGAAAGAGGTGTGCCACTAAGTAAGCATGAGAAAGTCAAGAAATGGAAGGTGTACACTGTTGCCTACACCAAAGTTTCTTGCTGGATGTGTATGCGCATGTGTGCGCCACGAGTAAGGCAGTGTGCAGCGTGTAAGGCAGTGTCTTGGCGTGTAAGGCAGACTGAGCATGTGGGAGCATGTTGGGAGATGTTTAACACCATTTGCGCGGGCGTGCACACATTTTAAACCGAATAAGCAGATTCTGAACTGTGTAAGTATGTGTGCGCGCGTGTAAGCCACTGTGAGCGTGTTTCTGCTGGTTTGCACACGGCTCCTCCCTGAGGAAACAGAAAGGAAAAAGGAAGCAACAGATTTAGTAGGAAGTTAGCAGGGAATACTGCTGGAGCTAGCAGGTGAAAACAATTAGATGCAGGCAATTACACAGGCAGAATAGTAGCCCAGCCCAGCACTTAAAACTCTGCAAACAGCAGTGCAGAATGTTTCTCTCAAGAGGCACTGCAAGACAGGAGTTAAGTTATCAGAAGTGAAAACTGAAAAAGCTGAACTCAGAGCAGAAATGTTAGGGGCTGCCATAGCTGTCATAATGAGACATAGGCGACTTGCTGAGGGTGGTGACAATGCAGATGGTGCCAGACAACCCACAGTGAGGAGACGGAGAAGAGTGTACAGGCCCAGGGTCACCTACCACGGGTTACATGAGCTGGAGATAGTAGAGCTATAGAGTGGACAGAGACCTCCTGCAGCAAATAGTGGAGCTGTGCAGGCCAGAACCAAAGTTATTTTACTTTCATTTTATTTAAAAGATGTCAGTAGTGCAGCTTTCACTCCTGGTTGCGATAATACGTAAGTACCATCATTTGTGTTGACTAGTCAAAAACTGCTGTAAGCCTATAACCTGTATAACGTAAAATTAAAGTAATATGTTTTTGTTATACTCATGTAGGATTGCCATTTTGTGTTATAATATTTGACTATTCTTGTGTCAATAGCACTAGGTCAAACCGTCAAAGTTGTCACAATCGTCCAATGTCCTATTCATTTGGTATTTCAATCAACTGTACAGATTTTTGCAGAATGTCCAGATTTTTCCCTCACACTTTGGTGTTTTCCTCATATAAAATTTGTGGTTTTCTGGCAAATTACTGGGATGATCCAGCAATTGGATTCAATAAATAATGACATACATTTGAGTTTCAGACGTCATATCCTTCAGAAAATGCACAAATCCTCTTACTGTAATGACTTTCTAACTTTATTAGAACAATATTTAAAATCTGTCCCTTATTTTGGGACTTTGTCCACTCATTATATTAGGCTTCATCCATATTTCTTGAACTAAGAGGTTGAGAAGTATGATTTCAATACCCTCTATTTTAATGAGCATAAACAACCTGTGGGGTTCAGTATGACAACCTGACTGGCCATCATGACAAAATGATAGTCATACCTCTCAACTATACAGATTTTCACAGAATGTCCAGATTGTCACCTCATGTTTTGGTCTGTTTCTCATAAAAAAGAAGTTATGTCTTACCATAACTTTCCATCTGTGTTGTAATCTTCTTCCATTCATCACTGATGGGTTCAGTTCCGAGCCCCTTGGAACCATGTTGGCCTAATACCAAGCTCGCGTACACCAAAATCTCTCAAGCTAAGCTGCTACCCACAATGCCATTCTCCCTGTTACCTCAGATTGAGTTTGCATAAGACAGAAGTAAAGCAGAGGCCATTTCTGCACAAAAACCCTGAAAACACCACAAGGACCCATGAGATCCACCAGGAGCCTTTGGTGGGGATGGAGGTGGGATGTGATGAATGGAAGAAGATCAACAACACAGATGGAATGTTATGGTAAGACATAACTTCTTTATCTGATGTTGTTAATCTTCTTCCCATTCATCATTGATAGGACAGAATCCCAAGCTACCTGAGAAACCTGGGTGGCCCTTATGGAAGAACATTCCTGAGCACCATTGAGCTGAAGGCCGCTCTTCCCCTGGAGACCATATCCAACTTGTAATGTTTGATGAAAGTATGAGGTTTAGCTCAAATGGCTGCGGCACAAATGTCATCCATAGATGCTTTGGAGTGAAAAGCTACAAAGGTTGCTATAGCTCTAGTTGAATGTGCTTTGATATAGGCTCATTTGCATGTGAATATGAAAATGCAATACAATCTCTGAGCCACTTTGATAAAGTGACTTTTGACACAGCATATCCCATTTTTGGACCAGAGAAGGAAATGAAAAGTTGGTCTGTCTTGCATATAGATTTAGTCCTGTCCAAGTAAAAACATAGTTGCCTATGTATGTCCAATGAGTGTAGACAGTATTCTCCTTTATTGGAATAGTTTGGAAAAACACTGGGAGCTCGATGGATTGGTTCACAGAAAAATCAGAAATCACTTTGGTGAGAAAAGATGGATTAGTACGTAGCGATACTCTGTCTTTATGAAATATTAAGTATGGTCTCTTGATGCATAAGGCCTGTAATTCTGAGATCTGTCTAGCTGAAGTGACAGCTACCAAAAATAGAGATTTCCATGATAAGAATTTGAGATCACATTTTGCAGCAGGCTCAAAAGGGGGTTGAGAGAGAGACTGTAGTACTAGGGAGAGATTTCATACCTCTAATGGACGCCTAATTGGAGGTCTGCTGTGAAACACTCCTTTGAGAAAGGTCAGGCATAGGCAAATGGACATAAGTGGAGTGCCCTCTGATCCGTTATGAAAATTGGAAATAGTTGCTAAATGGACTCGTATGGTAGAAGCTGATGCTCCATTCTCAAAGAACTCAGATAGGTACTGAAGTATAACAAAGACCGGAGCTGAGAAGGGATCTAGCATCTGTTCTTTAGAAAAAAGAGCAAACCTTTTCCATTTCTCTCTGTAAAGTTTTCTGTTGGATGGTTTATGGGAGGCCAGAATGATATCGTGAACAGGTGAGGAAAGGGTTTCTTGTCTGGCAACTAATGCAAGTGGAGAAACCAACCTGTCAACTTAAGAGTGGACAGATTCAGGAGAGCCAACCCTTGGGGTGAGAAATTAAGTCTGGACGAGTGGCCAGGATCCATGGAGGCTGTAACAGGTGAGGCCAGAGGAAGGGGAACCACACTTGACAAGGCTAGAATGAGGCAATGGGGATCACCTTGCATCTCAACTGAGTTGCTTTTTTAAAAACAGGGGTATCAAGGGAATTGGTGGATAAGCGTAGAGGAGACCCGTGAGCCAATTGAGAATCAGAGCGTCTCTCTTGGGGAGTCTTCCTCTGGGTGAAAGAGGGCAAAAAAGCTGCTGCATTTGTTGTTCAAAGGGGAGATGAAAAGGTCGCAGCAAGGCTGGCCCCATTGGCTGAAAATTTCTTCCGTCACTTTGGGATTGAGAGACCACTCGTGTGGAAGGAGAATGCATCTGCTCAGCCTGTCCGCAATCACGTTGGAAGTCCCCGGGATGTGCGTTGCTATAAGAAAGCGGTCAGAAGCTATCGCCCAGTGCCAAATTCTCATGGCCTCTCGACACAGGGGGTAGGATTTGGTTCTTCCTTGTTTATGTACCAGACTACTGACATATTGTCTGACTGAATCGCAATCTTTCTGGATGGTAGAAGAGGATGTAAAGCCTGCATCACTAACAGCACCGCTCTTAACTCCAGAATACTGATATGCAGGTTGGCCTCCAAGCTCGACCATGTGCCTTGGACTGTCTTTCCCTGAAAATGCCCCCCCCTCCCCAATCAGGGAAGCATCCATGGTCACAGTGGCGTTGGGTTGAGAAGTCTGAAAAGGGCGACGCCAAAGTTTCGCATCTGTTCTCATCCACCAGAGATCTTGTTTGCAAGAGTTGGTTATAAGGATGTGTGAGTTTAGGGGGTGAAGATTTGCCAACCACTGGGACAATAGGAGCCATTCTACCAGTCTCATGTGTAACCTTGCCAGAGGAACTATCAGAATGGCTGCAGCCATGGGCGTGGTGAAGTGTATTAACCCACCAGATGTGCAGTAGCAAGCCCTCCCAAACCCGCCTCAGCATTTTGACTGCACCCCACCGTTTGATTGATTGCACAAAAAAATTAGATTATAAAGAAAACGTATGCATAACATAAAAACGCAGCACTTTAAATGTGGTTGCTAAGCTCCAAATCCAGTCACTTATGTATTTACTTAATATTTTATAAAGAAGATGGTATTTATAAATTTTACACACACCCGGTTAAAAGACATGATAAAGCATTTAAAGTGTTTCCCGTCCTGTGTGCCGCATATAGTAACACTTGTATTTTAGATCAGACTGTGTTTTAAGTAAATGACGCTGAATCATTTGTGTCTTTCTTAGAGACGTCAGCTAAATATGTCATTTCTACAGAAAGAAACACATATAATGTCGAAAAAGGACATTTAAATAAGTTCCCTTTTAGTTTGATTTTGAATGAGTGGTACAAACTGATAGACAATTGGCCGGATTCACGAAGGCTTGCACGGAGTCTAAGAGTAGTGTAAGACTCCATGCAGCCTTCGCGATCCAGGAACAGCCCAAAGTCCGTGTAAGAGTCAAGCTAAAATGGCTCTTACACGGAGTGGGCGTGGATAAGCTAATCACCTCACTTGCAGCCAAATAGCATGCAAATGAGGATGATTAGCGATCCAGGAAGCCCAGAACAGCCTGTGTAAGAGCCGTGTTAGCTGCAGAAATGTACTCAGTTTACAACTGAGTACGTTTCTGCAAAAACTGCAATGGAGCCATGTCAGCTCCAAATAAAGGGTGCATATGTGTCAGGCAGCATGCCAATGGCCAAATATGTGGCCATTGGCAAGGTAACCTGATGCAAATATATTAAAAATATAATTTTTTTTTTCGGCGATTGCCGATGTTTAATCCCAGCGCAGCCCCGCGCAAATGGGCTGCGCTGCATAGAACATAAAAACGAAGGTTTTAAACCCACAAATGTGGGTTTTATGCAATACATGGAATGTCAATGCAGGGACCAGCAGACCAAAACCAACATGGCCACCGTGTAGTGGTTGCTAAAGGGGGAAGCTGAGTCTAAGAGATGTAACTAAGCATTAGTAGGCAATCTGATGCAAATGAGTGTAAGGATACTGAATTCCACTGTCACATAGCAAATGAGCACATTCTGAGTAGTGTAAGAGTTACATAAGGGGAGGAACAGAGTAGGAGATAGGTGACATCACAGGGGGGAATGTTAGAAAGAAATGCAGTTCATTGGAGGTTAGAGTTACATGACAGATGTCAGACAGATATCATGGAAAGAGGTGTGCCACTAAGTAAGCATGAGAAAGTCAAGAAATGGAAGGTGTACACTGTTGCCTACACCAAAGTTTCTTGCTGGATGTGTATGCGTATGTGTGCGCCAGCGCCAGCAGTAAGGCAGTGTGCACGCGTGTAAGGCAGTGTGTGGGCGTGTAAGGCAGACTGAGCATGTGGGAGCATGTTGGGAGATGTTTAACACCATTTAGCGGGCGTGCACATTTTAAACCGAATAAGCAGATTCTGAACTGTGTAAGTATGTGTGCGCGTGTAAGCCACTGTGGCGTGTTTCTGCTGGTTTGCACACGGCTCCTCCCTGAGGAAACAGAAAGGAAAAAGGAAGCAACAGATTTAGTAGGAAGTTAGCAGGGAATACTGCTGGAGCTAGCAGGTGAAAACAATTAGATGCAGGCAATTACACAGGCAGAATAGTAGCCCAGCCCAGCACTTAAAACTCTGCAAACAGCAGTGCAGAATGTTTCTCTCAAGAGGCACTGCAAGACAGGAGTTAAGTTATCAGAAGTGAAAACTGAAAAAGCTGAACTCAGAGCAGAAATGTTAGGGCTGCCATAGCTGTCATAATGAGACATAGGCGACTTTCTGAGGGTGGTGACAATGCAGATGGTGCCAGACAACCCACAGTGAGGAGGCGGAGAAGAGTGTACAGGCCCAGGGTCACCTACCACGGGTTACATGAGCTGGAGATAGTAGGCGCTATAGAGTGGACAGAGACCTCCTGCAGCAAATAGTGGAGCTGTGCAGGCCACGCCTCACACAGAACCAACAGAGGGAACCCATCCCAGTGGAAACCAAGGTATGTGTTGGCCTAAGAATACTAGCAACAGGTACCTTCCAGAGACCAACTGGTGATATGATGGGGATATCACAGGCATCAGCCTCCAGGGTACTGCACCAGTTCCTGGATGCCATGTCAGCACATGTCGGTGATCATGTATATTTCCCCAATGCCCATGAGGTATTGGCCAGCAATATGTGTCTCTTCCAGCAAATAGCGGAATACCCTGAGGTAGTGGGTGCAATAAACTGCACGCACATACGCATCAAAGCACCAGCCGGTGAGCGGGGTAGGGCATACATCAACCGCAAGGGCTTCCCCTCCATCAACTGCCAGGTCGTGTGTGATGCCCAGGGCATAATAATGAATGTGTGTGCTGGCTGTCCTGGGAGCTACCATGATTCCCACATCTGGCATTTGACGTAGCTGTACCAGACATTTGCCAATGGGGACATCCCGCACGGACACCTAGTGGGGGATGCAGGTTATGCACTGGAGCCGTGGCTGATGACACCCATCAGAAACGCACACACACCTGAACAGGAACGCCATAATGAGGCACACGCACAAACACGTAATGTAATAGAGCGTGTGTTTGGGCTGCTCAAGTCACGGTTCTGGTGTCTGGACACATCTGGTGGAGCCTTGCAGTACACACCAACTACATTTACCCAAATTGTCATGGTATGTGCTATGCTACATAATATGATCTTGCGAAAACAGCTGCAGCAGGACCAGCATAGGGCCGGGCCAAACAGCCCCCCACCATTGCCAAGGCCATCACAGGCACAGTGTGACTCGGAGGAGGAACAACCTGAGCCTGCCCCAGTAGGCAGAAGGAGGAGTACCCAGTATGCCCTGGCCTTGGCAAAGAGGCAATGCATAGCACATACACTGGCTCAGTAGGAACCCTGGGAATGATACCCCTCTCTGACTCACTCATATAGTAACAGGGATGCCTAACATGACACAACCTGCTCTCAAACATGTACAGGGAAGTGTAATATGCGCATCCGACAGAGACAGCCTTGCAGCACCACCTGAGGCATGAATGCTATGGGTTAAGTAATGTAACACCATGTACTATATGCACACCTGAGGACCCTGACTAACATCCTACCCTCACCAAGCATCATGCCACAACATGACAATGAGATGATCAAGTGCAACAATTGACTGAAGTATCGCAGGTAGTCAAAGGGGATCCAATGTGTGCCAGTCTAGGATGACATGCTGAGCATGACATGATGCACCACCTGCTAGGACTGGCATGCACCTATCAGTGCAGGCCGTATGGATACTGGCAAAGGCTGTTGTCACCCACAGTGTGCCCTGAATAGGTAAGGCTCAAAACACAAACCTATCTCCATAGGTATCAGAAGGGATAAGAATAAGATAAGGGATAAGTTGAAACAGCAAGATGCATGCAGTCTAAACTCACCCAGTATGGAGAATGTTGATATCTGCGCTGTAACAGAAAACTGAGCCAAGGCTCACAACAGCACCCTAACACTACCAGGTTACACCTCATACTGTGCTGTACAGCCTCAAAACTTGGAACAAGCTACAAAAGGAGGGTGACTAGCAAGAATTGTCAAGGATAACCACACCCCCATGTTGGTACCACAACAAAAAGCAGCATGGACTAGACATGCTCAAGTAACAGTGGCTAAAACTGCCCGCCACTTTATAGCCTGCTACAGACTACTGTCCCAACACCAGGAACTGCACCCGGCCTATGCTGGAATACATGAATATATCAAGTCCTCCAAACCACATTATATTGGGTGACTGAAAATACCCAGACATAGACTGGGAGCATTATACTAGCTCCAACAGTGTAGGACAAAAGTTCATAGAATCCATAAACCAAAAGGCCCAGGAACAACGTACCACTCCCACAAGAGGGGTTAGCATACTGGATGTGATAATCAGCAACATGGGTACTGGATGGCAAGATGAGAAGTGTATTGCTCACTGGTAAAACCAGACCATAGAGTAATCACACTGGATACACAAATCCTGACCACAGTCCCTGGCCAGAAAACCACAGTGGAAAACATGTGTTAAGCAATATTTGCACTCCTCCAAACTGATGTGGAATCCATTAAAGGTCCCGTGCAGGTGCAAAATATGGGCCACACCTCAGAACCTGTAATACAGCCATTCCATGAACACTGCCAGGAATGCTTGTATTATGCAGTCCTAAATTAAAACAAGACACAATGCCATACACGCAGAAATCTGGCATGGTGGACACCAGCCATAACCAAACCATGCAAGAGAATGAGGAAGCTACTACATGATAGAGCAAACATAAACAATGAAGTAATCACTGATCAGTAGTATGGCAATAAAATCTGTCCACACATACAATCCACTAAGGCCAGCCACAACAAGTGGAATCTGTGAATCCTGAGGTAATGTTACACCTGCCCCAAGTACACAGACAACCCCCAACTCCACCCAAGAAATACAAATATATGTGAGAGATGCAACCATCTATCCAAACTGGAGGCTGAGCTCCCTCAACCCAGTACTCCCAAAACAAGTCAGGAGGAGAAGGTAACCACACACACCACAAACACAGTCCCACATAGACCTATCACAACTGCAAACCAAACACATAAACACAGAAAAACATTCCCGGAGGCACAAATTACAAACACAGCACACCAACAGAGGCCTCTAAAGCAGACACCCAATCAAACAACCTCCAAACATAGCACATGCAACACATAGTACACAAAGCTGGTGTGCCAAACAGTCACAGGCCAGAAGGAGAAACAACATGCCTGATACAGTTGTAATAGGTGACTCCATAGTCAGACACACTGCTGTCCCGCACACCAGACTGAACAAGGAAAAGGGTACAGTAAGCTGCCTGTAGGCTGCCACAATATGCCACATAACAGAAGTATGCATGTCACTCCAAAGCAAGTAGAAATATGATGCAGTCATAGTCCATGCTGGTGTGAATGACCTGAGATGTACCGCCCTAGACTACATGAAAAGAGACATAGATGAGCTATCTGATTATGTAGTCCAGGCTGCTATGACACTCACTGTTTGCAGCATCCTACCCTTACCAAGAATAATGCCACAGTTCAAACACGGAATGATCAGTCATAGCAAGTGGCACATTTACTGGTGTCATTCCAAGGGGATCCAATGTCTGTCTGCTTGGGATGTCATGCTTGACAAGCCACGCAGCTGTTCTTGGGATGGCCTGCACCTGTTACCCCTGGGCGTCTGAATATTGGATAAGGCCTTCGCCACCTCCATAGAGCCTTTTGTAGGCAAAGCTGAAAAGACTGACCCACCACCCTAGAAAACATAAGTGGGAAGAAACATAAGGGAAATGCTGACCAATGCCAGATGTGTACACCCCAATATGCATGCTCCCAAGGCCATCCCCAGTATGGAGAACATCGATGTCTGTGCAGTGACAGAAACCTGCTGCAAGCCTCCTGACAGCACACCAGCACTACCAGGTTATACCACGTATCATGTGTCATGGCCCCAAAACCTGGAACAAAACATAAAAGGAGGGTGAGTATCCATAGTCAGCACAGACACCCATACGTCCAGGTAACTGACAATGCACAAGGCATTGGAGTCCTCCCATGTGCAACTAACTGTAGGCAAGACTGCTGTACAGTCTGTAGCATGCTACAGACCGCACTCTCACACACAATAACCCCACCCAGCCGTCCCGAAGACACTGGACAGTATGAATGTCCCACCAAATACCAAACAAGGTACCACAAATTACCACATAGGTGGTAAACCATTATGTATGGAAGGAGTAACCAGGGACCTAGGGACACAAGTGGACAGTAACCTGTTATGTGACACCCACATTGCCAATGTGGCTAGGAAGACTGTCTACATTTGACACCGTATCAGGAAAGGATTCACATCTACATCAACAGAGGTCATTGTGCCCCTATACTTTTCTCTAATCACACCCATAATCTAGTACAATGCCTCATATGGGATGTACCTTACCTGACACCTGCAGCAGTTAGAAAGACCTCAAAGGTACCTCATCAAGAGGATAAAGGGTCTCAAATATATGTCATATGCTGCCTGGCTGTAGACGCCCCAGCTGAATGCAGTCACATACTGCCTACACAGAGGCATTGCATGCCTGTTGTAGGAGGCCATGCCCAACACAGGAGTAATGGACATGCTCCACCCCAGAAAACTCAAATCCATCGGTGCTGTGAGAGTGAGAGATGTCAACCTCAACAAATAATGAAATAGGATGTGCTGGTGGGACAGATACATAATCCAGAGGCTCCCCACACCCTGGACCAGAATCCCACTCCATGTTAGGCAGAGCCCCTCACTGACACTCTTCAACAGAAATCTTGCCAAGTGGATGGATGATTGTAGAGTTACACTGGGGGTCTTCACTGTGTCATGTCCAGACAGAGGCACAGCAAAGCAAATCATAAATGGCCATAATATTCACATAGCAAGGGGTGGCAAAGCCACACACACTCTGGCTAGGCTAACAAATGCCCTAGGGTGGATAGCCTAGTATGAACCTATGAACCTATGAAGATACAAATTGTACAGGACACTAAGGATAATCCCAAGGCTTTCACAACTGATGGTAGGAACCATGTTGGGAATTCACAGATATGCCCTGAATCACACAAATATCACAAACACACACACATATTGCCAACATACATCCTGACAGGTGCAGTGCAACCCCGAATGCAGAATATCTATCCCAGCAGACTGCTGGCCCCCTGACATTGCAGATGCTGAGGTAACAGCCAACATCTACAAAGTAAAACACACAGCAACAATGGTATGAGATGGTGTCCTGGGCTTAGTGCAACATGGACTCCAAGATGAATGGAATGCCAAACCACACTACTGCTCAATGTCAGCCTTACCACAGAATATGTACCCAAGAGCAGTGTACAACAACAGTGGTCCTTCTCAACAAAGGTGTTGCCTGAATGGATACTGAAAACTACTACCCCAGAATCCTGAGAAGCTCGGTTTGCACAGCTATGGAAAGGATCAGCATGTACCACAGACATAAAGATATTGGGGACCTACTGACACCGGACCCAACCCAGTGTGGCTTTCTCAAGTGCAGATCCTGCCCCTAAACATGTTTGACTCAATTGAAACAGTCATTAAGGTCACTGATGAGGGCAATGTGGTCCACACAGTGTAGCTGGACCTTGCAAAGGCTTCTATACAATACCCTACGTGTTCATTATAGATAGGCTCACCAGCTTAAATATAAACCCACATGTCAGTAGACGGGTTGCAAACCAGACCAAGGACAGAACAGACATGGTCAGACATGCTGCAGCCATGTCAGACTACAAACCAGATATAACTGGCATCCCACAAGGCTTTGTCCTGGGATCTCCCTCGTCTGGTATATATGTCCCATAGGTACAGGCAAACATGGAAGGACTGTGTCCGAACATGTTTGCAGAGGACTACAAACTTCTCACCACATATGATCCACCAGCTGACAAGCATCCCACAAAAGGGCCACATAGAAACAGACAACTGGTGCCATAGCCATGTCAGCAAGCTAATTGCAGAAACGTGTATAATCAACCCCCGTGGATATATAGTAAGTGCCCACCAATTACCACATAGGTGTTAACCCATTATGTAGTTAACATGTAATGAGAGACCTGGGGACACAAGGTGATAGATATCCTGCATTGGACAAACATGTGCTGTAGTTTTTACAGAAACATACCATATACCCACCTAATTATGAAGGTTGTCAGATCTAGATAGCGGGAGGTCATTGTGGCTCTGCAGTCATCCTTCATCAGCGGTACAATTGACTACAATAGCCCCTGTGGGATGTACCTCAGCAGACACCTCCATCAACCGTAAAGTCCCCAACAGTACCTCATCAGGAGTATCAAAGAGCTTGCACAGATGCCATGTGTTGCCTGTGTTGCTGGCATCAATAAACATGCTGCACCTTGTACAATCTGAATGGCAGTGAGCTATGCACATGAGAGACCTGAACCCCAGCACTGACTTACATAGGACAAGCTGTACTGCGTGATCCATAACACAGAAGCCACCCCCACCCATGAGTGAACCCCCAGTACAGGCTACCCATAGAGTCACTTATCAATCTTCCTCAATAGGAATCTTGATGAGTGGATGGGAGATGGTAGATTTATCCTGGGTATCACTGTCATGTCACAGGTAGACAGAGGCACAGTATACTAACCATGACATATGTCATGGCAAACTCCATCTACAATGTGTGTTGAAGGACAAACACACTCTCCAACTAGCATTAGACATGGACTAGGGCACATCGCTAGTGTTTGCAAATGTACACCTATGTTGTGGAATACACTACCAATGTTGGACAAGCCTGGTTTAAGTAGTTCATATCTGAACAGAATGCAACATGGTCAGATGTACACAACTGGCCCCTAACCAGGCTGTTGTGCCCACTATCGAAATGTAAAGCAGTGATAGCACTAAAGCCCAGGATACTGTCCACCACAGTCAAAGTACTACCAGTACACTATACAGTACTACAGTGTTGGGTCAGTGTGAAAGGATGTTGACAACTGTATGCAAAGTATCCCATGCAAACACTGCAGGCACAGTATAATCCTGTTGTGTTCACACACAAAGCAGTTGTACAGTAACTACACAACATGACACACAACACACAACCATAAACGGGTGATATTTGTTGAAGTTCACACTCATCCACAAATGTGGTGGGCTGCAGAGTCCAACATATGGAATGCTCACACTGGGCATGCTCACACACTTTGATAAATGAGACATATGTCAGACAACATGCCATGGGAAGGCTGAACTGGGCATGCTCACACACTTAGGCCAAATCTCGGTTTAGCAGTTGGACACACATATCTGGTATTTTTATGTGTTATTCCAGAAACCAACCACATTACAGCAGTCTGCCCAGTGCACACAGTTAAATGACTACAGAGACATACGTGATATAGTGGATCCCTCCCATATGCAAACATCTTCCACAGATGCACAAGTTGTTCATACAAACAGGGAATGCTATGGCAATAAAGATGTGCAAACAGTCTATCAGCAACAAATAATGTGCATTTGACAATTAAACATATGGGTGTAGAGGTCAACACTAGGCTGTTTGCCCTAGGGAATGACAGCTTAGCCAGAGTGTGCTTGGTGTCTGCCTCCCCATAGGATGCACATTCCCCTTTCTAAACACAGATGATGTCAGCACCCTATAAGTACAGCAGGAGAAAAGAAACTTCCCAGTAATGCGAATAGAGCGCTCCGCTAATGCGTCCATCTCAAGTGTCATAACATAGTTAGGTAGGGGTTTCAAATCCTGCAAATGCTCAGTGTGTGTGTGAGTGGGGTTGGTGTGTGTGTAAGTCTGTGGGAGAGAAATGTCCCTTTTGGCAACTAGGAAAACACACTACAGGATGCACATTCCCTTTCTAAACACCGATGATGTCAGCACCCTATAAGTACAGCAGGAGAAAAGAAACCTCCCAGTAATGCGAATAGCGCACTCTACTAAGACATCCATCTCAAGTGTCATAACATAGTTAGGTAGGGGTTTGAATCCTGCGAATAGCAAGTGTGTGTGTTTGACTGAGGGGGGTTAGTGTGTGTGAGGGAAATGTCCCTTTTGGCAACTAGGTGAACAGACTACAGGATGCTCATTCCCCTTTCTAAACACTGATGATGTCAGCACTCTATAAGTATAGCAGGAGAAGGAAAAACTCCCAGTAATGCGAATAGCGCGCTCTGCTAATGCGTCCGTCTCAAGTGTCATAACCTAGTTAGGTAGGGGGTTGAATCCTGCGAATGGCAAGTGTGTGTGTTTGTCTGAGGGGGGTTAGTGTGTGTGAGGGAAATGTTCCTTTTGGCAACTAGGTGAACAGACTACAGGATGCACATTCCCCTTTCTAAACAGTGATGATGTCAGCACTCTATAAGTATAGCAGGAGAAAGGAAAACTCCCAGTAATGCGAATAGCGCGCTCTGCTAATGCGTCCATCTCATGTGTCATAACATAGTTAGGTAGGGGTTTGAATCCTGCGAATTGCAAGTGTGTGTGTTTGTCTGAGGGGGATTAGTGTGTGTGAGGGAAATGTCCGTTTTGGCAACTAGGTGAACAGACTACAGGATGCACATTCCCCTTTCTAAACACTGTTCAGCTGAAGGCCATGGCTCTGGCACAAGTTGTCTGTTGCTATGATGCCCCTTTGGAAGATGCTTGTGTCAGCTGGAGAGTCGATTATGGTGGCCAGTTTGCAGTCATCTGCATATTTGGACAGCCACAGTCCGTCCGTGTTGGCCTGTACCTCCAATATATATATACCAAACAAGAGAGGTCCCAGGACTGAGCCTTGTGGGACACAACTCGTAACTGGTGTGGGGTCTGGCATGGCTCCAGCAATGCTAACCATGTGGGTTCTGTCCTTGAGCCACTGTGCAATCCATCTAGTGACATAGGGGCTTATATTTAAGCTGGTGAGCTTCTCTAGAATGCCCAAGTGGGGTATTGTTGTGAAGGCTTTTGCAAGGTCCAGGTAGGCTGTGTGAACCACCTTCCCTCGTCAATGGCCTTGGTGACTGTTTCAAAGAAATCAACCGGGTTAAACCTGGTAGTGCTGGTGTGCTCTCAGTAGCCCTGAACCAGGCATCTGTTACTGCACAGATATCGATGTTTTCCATGCCAAGGAGTGTTTTGGGTGCATGCATCTGGAGGTTTAGACTTCTGGCGTTGGGTAGCATTGCTCTTAGTTTCTTATCCCTTGTGATACCTATGAAGGTGGGTTTGTCATTTGAGCCCTGCCTAACATAGGCACTATGGGGGTAGCAAGAGCCTTTGCCAATATCTGAAAGCCCAGGGTGACAGGTGCAGGCCGTCCCTAGCAAAGCAGGTAGTTCAACAGAAGATGAATGTGTGAAGGTGTAGTGCCTGTGATTAGTTAGCAGTAGCATATATGACTGCTCACGTGGACACATGCCAGGTAAGTCATATGCACTGTGTCACAGGCAATGTACATGTGAACAGGACAAACAGTGACATCCTGTCAAGTGGGACATGGACATACATATAGTAGGCTATGCAGATGGCACTAGGAGTCCACAGAAGCTCTATAGCTATGCATTGCAGGTGTGATCAGTATTCCAGGGTAATTGCAAGCAAACATGCATGCAAACAAAGCTACAGTAAACAGGGCTGCATGTAATCCATTGTACAACAAACAAGCTGTACCAGTTCCAGTAGGTAACACTGCAAATATGCAGGCACTATGCACATGTACATGGAAATACACGGGTCAGATGGCTAGGGTCCAGTCTCAGTGCACACAAGTGTACAGACCATGTACTGTCAGGATGTACAATAACTGGATAGAAACCCATGTGCTCATACCTGCAGTAATACACATGTCAAATAACAGACACTGAGCCTTCACTCAGTGGTTCCATACTTAGTAGGATGTATGCTCCCTGGCCTGCCACCACAGTATCCCTGACATATATGGGGACTCTCCCTCCTGCGACAGTTAGTTATGTGTATTGGGGCTGTCTAGCATGGTATGAGATGTGAGCATGCAGTGCTAGGGTGCTCCTGTGTGTCCTGTACCAGTCGTGTAGTACTGCACACATATCAACATCCTCAAACATCTGCATTGCAGAGTCTAGTGTGGGCAACATGCCACTTGCAATTTACATGTCCATCATTGTGTATTACTACATTCATTACCCTATCCCCTGTGCTACCTATGTATGTAGCCTTCTGTTGACATCATTACCACCAGTATGCCAACATGTGCAGATGATACACTATGGTACTTACCATGGGTGTAGACAACAGGACATGACAATCACACACTTACTGCATCAGGCATGCTGTGATATACCCACAATTAATTCAGCACACAGTACTGTTAACAACATGATACTATTACTACACATCTATGTGGTCACCCTGTGCATCAGCAACATGTTAACCTGTACCTGCACAGTTGTTACAGATTGCAAGAGGTGGCACAGTTTCATCATATGCCCAGGGTGTGAACTTGGTATGCCTGAGTCAGCCACCGATACCACCAATTGACATGTATGTGTATGTGTGTTGGTGAGGGACAGCAGTAGAAGGTGGGGCAATGTTGATGCAGTGTGTGCGTGTATGCGGTAGCCCTAGGTGTTGTCAATTTGCATGTGTGTATGGATGCACACAGTTCCACCTCATGGCTGCCATATACTGGTGTTTGTGGACAGCCACAGACTGTACCTGCCAGGTCATACAGATCAGTGTCTCTGGCCACGGACACGGTACCTGTGCCTTGCAGGGGTGCTACGGACCATATCCAGTACCAACCCAGACTGGGTACTGTCATAAGAAGCAGGTGTTCATTGACTGGACACAGATCCCTGTCGGGCCTGGCTAGAGCCACGTGCACGTGGTCTCCTGGGGCGGTCTGATGACAGCACAGACCCAGCATTGCTGGGGCTGCTGCTGGCACTACGGGGGCGGCCGCGGCCCTGTTGTCATCCACGACGACTGCCAGCTGCTGCTGTTGCTGGCATACGGCCACGTCGACGCCTCAACCGCCCACCATCGCCCTGGCTCATGGACATGTAGTTGTGGAACCGGTCTAATATGTCCCCACAACGTCTGTCTATGACATCGGTGAAATCACGGATGGCAGCCGCAATGTCACGCATACTGTCAGTCATGGCTGTGCGACATGCTGTCAGCTCCCTCAGACCCTGTCTGGTGTACCGTTCCATACGTGACTGTGCCTGCATGACAGTCCAAAACATAGCTGAGGTTGTAAGGCCTCTGTGGGCACGTCTGACAGGGGCAGTACGCCCATGGATGCTCCCACGAGAACCCCTGGACATCTGTCTGTGTGGTACCATCTCTGGGCCATGCCCATGGCTGCTGTGTGGGGAGGCATGTGCCACAGCTACCACATTACCCTGGTCAATGCCCACTGTATGCTGTCATCACCTAGGGACATTGGTGACAAAGGGTGTATTGGCAGGATAACTGTGCGCATTGATGGGGTCGACAGCTGTGTACTGTCAATCGGCTGACCAATGGCGGACCCTGGCATACCATCCTGTGCCATTACACAGATGTCATCATTATCAGTACCCACGGCACCTGACTCAGGTTCCCTGCTACATGACACCAGAGCAGCAACAGAACCTGTGGGAGGGAAACAGGAAACACAGTTTACAATGTCTACACATTACCAGCGATGCACACATGCACAGGTGCACACATGCACACATGCACAGGTGCACACATGCACACATGCACAAATGCACAGGTGCACACATGCACACATGCACACATGCACAGATGCACACATGCACACATGCACAGGTGCACAGGTGCACAGGTGCACACATGCACACATGCACAGGTGCACACATGCACAGGTGCACACATGCACACATGCACACATGCACACATGCACAGGTGCACACATGCACACATGCACACATGCACACATGCACAGGTGCACACATGCACACAGTTTCACACAATTGTACAGTACTCAGTATGCATGATATCAACACACAGACACAGACACACCTACATGCATACAAAGAGCACTACTAAGTGAGCCAAATAGTACTATTACTATCAACACTATTACAGGAATTGTTAATACACACTCACCAGCATGGATAGGCTGCATTGCTGTTATACCAGAGGGTCCTGCAGACGTGAAGAAACTAATGTCAGTGGGCACAACTGTGCCATTGTTACTGAGTATGATACAGGTCAGTAGTACAACAGTCGCCTTTCACAGGTCAGCTGCTAATATTGAGGATATCACACTTGCACATTAAATACTATGGTGACAGCTACAAACCAAGGACACACCTCACACATGCATTAACTACCAGTGTACACAACAGTCAACTATACATATGGCATATTACCTGCACGCTCACTGTCTTGCTGCTGTGTCTCCAGCCTCCATCATAATGCATGTCTGCTGCTGTTGTTGTTACTGTCGGTCTGGAGCCACTACACTCATGAGTAGTCCCTCCAGTCTGGTGAGGGGGGGATGCGTAGCCAGCCCAGGACCTGTAGCGACCTGTTGCCTTTGGATACCCGACGCCGCAGCTGACGGACATGTCTGATTAAATCACTGCAGTGATGTCGTACCTGCTCATATGTCCTATTATGCGTGCCTATGTCATTTACCCGACGGACAAGGTCTTGCCACAGTGCAGCCCTCTCCTGCTGATTCTGGCTGGTGCGGGAAAAAAGTATTGCATAATCCCGCACCAGGCTCTGATGTATCTCCTCATCCTCAGCTGTGGAGTAGGTGGGATTCCGCGGGTGGGCCATGTACCTGAGAAAGAAAATAACCTGGTATCAGCAATATATGTCAGCAGAATTTGGCCCACATACTACACATGCTACTCGACTGTTATGATACAACATATCTCACATATGTAGCATCTGTCTGTCTATTGGTGGATACACATGTAGATGGCCAGGTATCAGTGCTCAGCCAGCAACTGTGCAACAGTACTTGGCAGACTCCATACGACATACTACCAAACCCCAGCAGTCAGAACACTGATTCAGGTCAAGAGCACCTCCTCACTCTGGGGGTTTGTATCTAGGTACTGAATGGCCTACATCGTCAACTACTGTGAGCTGACCACACACTGATTGCCCTGGATATACATATCCCACCTCCACCACCAGCACAAACGACTATAGTGCATAACATTACAGATACAAACTTTACACTTTGTAACAGTGATATGGTATCCTTTCAGCCCACTGGGCCAGTGGCAGATACAACCCACAATGCTGACCCCTACACAATTGCTTTCTACAGACATCTCCGAGAATGCATGGATCATGCAATCCCATATATGACCAAGACACTCTCCACAAAGGGACAGCATCCTGTCTGGTGGACCCCAGCCATAGACAGATTGTATTACAGAAGATGGAAGCTACTGCAAGACAGAGCATAATTCCATAAAGGGAGGGCATGTCTGAGCAGCACTAGTAAGGATCTATTTTCCATCATACAAAATACATGGGCAACTTTGAGAGGGAAATCAAGAGTGACACTACAGATAACCAGAAGGCCTTCTTCAGTTATGTTAGCAACCTGGTCAGGAGCCATCCTCTATGCCCATAGGTAGTACACAACAACAAATATTTCACTGACACCACAGATATTGACAACATTGTGGCAGACAGGTTCAGTGCAGGTGTCACCCCGCCCTCTCCCCCGAAATAAGGCATAGTTATCCCAGCTGACTGTAACCTCCCTGTCATCACAGATGTCCAGGTGAGAGCCACCCGCAGGACAGCAGAATACACAACATGGATGGAACCTGATGGTATCCCCAGTTGCATGCTACATAAACTCTGACAGGAGCTAAACACACATATAGAAGTGCTATGTAACACTAGCCTGACTACAGGATATGTACCTGTACACTGGCGCACAGCAGCAGTGGTTCCACTCCACGAAGGAGGCACCTCAACATACCAATACAATACAACACAATACATTACATTACAATACAATACTATACAATATGCTATTGCCCTGGGTCTACACCAGTGCCCTGTTCTGCTACCCTGACCATTGTGACACATGTGGTGTGATGGTACCTGCAGCTGTCACACAGTTACACAGGGTGACTCATATGGCATATTACCTATCTGACTAACATTCAGCAGGGGTATGTGTGACATGTACTCATGGGGAGTCTTGCTTCTTAACACTGTGTGGTTTATTGCAGGGTATGTCTTATCTGTGGGTAGGAACTCTTACCTCCACATGTGCACTCTATTGCAGTGGCACGGACGACACACAGCAGACATTTAGGTTGTGGATGGTGTGAGGTGTTACTATGGTTGTTGGACATCTGTTATGGGTGTGACTTACATATGTAAATCCGGGAGTGGTAACCTCTATGTCGGTAGCATATGTGTACTCTGTGGTGTTGTCAGTCACTGTGCATTGGTAATGTGTTTGAGTGCATTGTCACAGTGTTGTACATGTCACTGTGTCCTTCTCCATATCTGTAGCTGTCATGTGAGGTCCATACCATGGCATCCATTATGTGGTGTGGAGGGGTACACCGACCTACATGTCCATAGCTGACTCACCATGTCCGCTGACACATACCATGTGCAGGTATTCCAGGGATAGTGTGCCACTGTGAATATCATTGGGGCCACTATTGTACACATTTATGACCCTGTTCACCCCTGACACATGCAGTGGTGGGCAGCCAATCACATATCTGGTGGTTACTGGTGTAGGTGATCTGGAATGTGGTATGGTACTCCGTTGTTGACACTGGTGTTCACTCCATGCCTTTGTCACCAGGCACCTGTTGCAATACATCTGTACACATGTGCCTCACTCAGAATTTATATACATCTCTCTCTCTCTCTCTCTATATATATATATATATATATATATATATATATATATATATATATATATATATATATATGTATATAGATATATCTATATGTATATATATATATATATATATATATATATATATATACACATATATATATTGATGTACATATATTGCTATAGATGTGGAGGGGGGGCACAGAGGGGTGTGAGTGACAGAGGGGGTGGGACAGGCTGTGTTGCAGGTCGTCATATACAGTCATACCTGTAGATAGTCAGATCAGTCTGTCTATGTATATGTATCTACATATATCTATATCTGTATGTGTGCATTACATAGATATGTTTGTACAATATTCTATCTACATCTGTCTATGTATTCCTACATCTCTCTCTCTATGTATGTATACATATATGCATATCATATATATATATATATATATATATATATATATATATATATATATATATATATATATATATATATACATACATATGTTGACATACACGTATCCATATGTTAGACAGGTATATCAACATATTTGTCTACCATACTGTATACACACACTAACATACTGCTAAACATACATAACTGTGAAACCTACTTTGTACATGGCACTACAACCTACAATCAAACAACAGTGATATGTGCACATAGATGCTCTCACATACAAATGTATGTACAGCCTTCACTGATAGTTGCTGTATGTCCCCTGCCCTTTACACATCTTCATATACATATGGATACAGACCAATGACACATATGGAGGGTTCACAGTATGTAGACCTTTATAGTATTACTTTACATTACCTGTGTTTGTCACAGCTGCTTGTGTTGCTGTCTGGTTCTCTGTCCTGCTGCTCCACTTCCCAGTTGTCAGCTTTCAGGTAGCTGTTGCTGAACAATTTGTTTCTGTCTGCTTAATTGCAGTTTTCTCTGTCTCTGTCTCTCTCTCTCTGTCTGTCTCTCACGTCCTTCTCAGGGTGCAATGAAAGTATTGCATGAGTGGACATGGAGTACAGCATACTTTTGTAGGTATCTGCATATGCCCATGTGATGGCCTCTGCACCAATTGTTAGCCAGCATTTGCTAATTGCATGCAGCCAGTTGTGTACTGATTGCAGTTCTCACTGTGATTTCAGAACAGTGCTATAAAAAGGTATGTGAGATAGGCATAGCCCTTTCAGATTTTAAGGGCAGGGACCATGCTGTTATGCTGTGGACAATGTTCTGTGAGTGTAAAGGTTGGCATCTCTCTCATATTTCCAGGTGTGTTGTAGATTAACATTCCTCCATTCATTTCTCCAGTTTCCTGTACTAACTGTGTATGTACACTGACACCTACAACTACTACTACTGTTAATGTGTGTGTGTGTGTGTGTGCTTTCCTTTCACTTTTGCTTTCACTTTGTTGCTAAGGCTTCAATAGTTGCCCTTTACAGTCACTACTTGTATGCCTGCTAGGTGTCTTGACTGTAGTGTGCTGCTGTAGCTTTCCTATTTTCCATGTACATTCACACCTTGGAATGCTTGCTATATCTGCTAGGATGTTACAGCATGCAGTGTGGTCTGGCCATGGTGTGGGCCTTGACATCTATTAGGGTATTTGAGTATGCTGCTGAGCAGGCCCCAGAGAATTTCAGGTTCATCTGTTATGTGCCTCATGGAATGGTACATATCAGTGGGGTACACCCATTAAAATGTCTGGTATGCTGCAGTTGTGACTGTGGGTTAGCATGAGCATATGTATTACTACACTTTTTCTGCCATGCAAGTGGTGAATACTTTCAGGACTCCATAGTTACCATTGCATGTGTTACACCTTTCTGCCTACTGTTTGTACATTTCACATGGGGTCTGTGGGGCATCCCTGTAAGTCATTCACTGTTGCTATGTGTAGGCTCTTAACTATTCAAATATGGTGGTGTCGGACCCGTCATGTGTACAGATATTTGCAGGTTGTCCACATTTCTGCCTCATATTTTGGTCAATATCTCATGCACACCTTTTTCTGGCAAGTCACTCTGGGCTCAAGTCAGAATATGGTGACAAACATTCAAGTTCCAGACTGCATACCCTTCCAAACATCCCACAAAGTGCAGACCCTGTTACTTTCTGAACTGTCTTCATTTGTTGTAACATTATTTGTAATGTGTCCCTGGTTTTGGGCCTTTGCTCCACATAGTTTATTACTTGGTCCAGATGTGTTCCTGTAAGAGGTTGTGGGGTATGGGCAGTGCTTATCCTGCTGTGAGTATGTGTGTGTCTTGCAAGGTGCTATAGTGACATTATTACCTACTAGCTTCCAACTAGCATGGCTGTTTCTGTTCACACACTACTATTATGGAAATCCACTAGTTTTGATAGTAATTCTAAATGTCATGCTTTGTGTACTACACATCTATATTCCCTTTACATTAATTCCTACTATTACATGATATATTTACTTTAGCACAATGTTCTTGTATAAGAGTCATGGCTTAGTGGTAAGTCATGCAGACTACAGTTGCAAGGTCCTGGGTTGGGGACTGACAGTGGGATTTTATTTTGCTTTTGAACTGAGTACAGGACCTGTCAATCAAAGTGACTAAGGCACTTTTAAGCAGTTGTAACCGGGTTAGCGCTGGTTTGCGCGGAGCTCACGCATGCGCACTGGCGGTTAGCTCCGCGCACACCCGCTTACAACCGCTTAAACGTGCTTACTCTTGTGCACACCCACGCTATTTTCTTTGAAATAAAAGAAAAATGGGGAGACAGGAAAGTGGTGAAAAAGGGGTCACAAAGAGGGTAAGACAGTAGGGAAACAAGCTTGGGATGTGCAGGAGGGATGTAGGTAAGGCCCATAGCTGCCCATTTCTTCATCAGCAACAGCTGTGCATACGTATGTAATTTGGTGTGACATTTGAAACCTTCCACCCCTGAGAGAGGTGTCAGGACAACAATAATACTTGTTGTACAGCCAATTGGAATTGATAGGTTCCATGTCCAGTAGACATGTGTGCGGAATGGGCAGCTATGTATGGGGCGTAATTTTTTTGTGGGTACAGAGTGCCCTTTTTTTTTCAGGTGAGAGTGGTATGTCAGGTGAAGGTAGTCGGTACAGCTGGGGAGGTAGGTTGGGTAGGTAAACAGACAAGACAAACAAGACGCATACAGGGGCGGTGTATGACACGTGTGGGGGGGTTACACAATTGACGGGGACGGAGGTTTGGATATCCAGAGCCCATGAGCCCACAGATGGCAACAGTGGAACTGATATCCCCACCCATAGGCAGTTGCCACTGTTCCTTCACTGCACAGAACGGGGCTGTGCTGGGGGCTGTGTAGGCGGGGCAACAGGCATGCCCGTTAGTTGCGCCACCCGTGCCTCGAGCTGGCGTAGGGTCTCAAGGACAGAGTTCCGAATCTCCCTACGCACCACAGTCCGGATGCTACGGAGGGTGAGTGGTGGATCTCCTCTGGCCACACTTGCAGAGGGGGGGCGAGCCCCATCCCCTGCAGCGCTTCCACCCACAGGTGGCACAGGGCCACCGGAGGAGGGTCCGGACTCGGCACTAGTGCCAGGTGCACTCGCCAGCTGAGGTGGGAGAGGTGGGTCCGCTGGAACCCACCTTCCCTGTCGTACTATGTTTTGCATTATGTCATGACAGTTTGGGTTAGTGACATATAATACCATTCACAATTAGTTGTAACAGCATGCATTAGTATTCCCATTAACCAAACACCCAGATATTCACACCATTGAACAGCGTGCATAACACATGCATAATTTGAACAGAAATACACAGTCCAACAACATGCAGGGTTAATTGATGGCAACAGGCCATCAGGTGTGGATGTATGAACAGGGCAGATGCATCAACAGACATGCAAATATATATGACCCAACAGGACAAACGTCCAGGAGTGTTAATTGTGATTGCACATACCATTTTCACGTGGAATGGGTTATATGTAGTTATAGGGTGGGGTGAAGAAAGTAATATTAACACCTTCGAATAACAATACATATGCTGTACATTTCTAATAGCTACAGTTATATACACACTACTGTTTTAACTACAGTTTCCTATATGATAACTATTTCAACTTGGTGATAGGACTGTTAATGCAACATCAATATACATTTTATGGTTCTTCATACACATTCATATCTAGCTTTGTTCCGCTACATCAGGGCTACATTTGCTTTATATAGCTGTAGACAAGTGTGGATGTTTGGTATATCAGACAAACATCCTATCTGCATATTGCAGACTGAGAGCAACATATCCTGATTTTGGGATACACATTCCAGATGCAGCAACACTTTGAACAGATTTTGCTGTTTGGTTTTGAATCTCACATGCATTTCATTCTGTCTTGACTGCAGTATACTTTATTCAGGGTTATTACTACTGTATTGCTGGATTCATGGCACTTTCTCACACTCTCTCACTTGCTTTCATTTTACTATTCAGGATGGTACTTCTAGGCTTTATTGACATGTTTTAACAGTAGTTATTACAATCCTTTCCAGCAGTCTCACTTCTGTCATGTTTCAGTATTTCCACAGGGATATATTTCACACATGTGATTTCATCATCTTCTGCAGCTATACTTTTCAGCCTGCTGCAGGTTGTGTACTATTTTCTTACAGGCAGGGCATTTTTATTTCAGAATATATGTCGGACAGTTTCATGTTTAGGTTAAACTTACAGGCTGAAAACTCTTGTAATCAAGCAATACTTGCATACACTTTCACACTGTTACTTGCAGATTTTATTCCTTACTGACTACACTGCACTCTTTTGCTGACTGTCATACTTTTATATTTCTTTACAGTTACTGGTACACAGGTACAGGTTCGCAGAACGGACACCTGCAGCTGTAATATAAATGAAGTAATATTGGAATACACACCTCCATAATATCAGCTAGTTTAATTTTCTACATACATAATTAAATGTTACTTACTCAGTAGTGGGGCGTTGGGTGTTTGCCGGGCCTCCTGGATCCAAAGGTTCAGTTGGTCCTGCTTGCATCTCTTCAGGTCCGCATGGTGGTGACGGACCTGCTCACCAGTCCTTGGAATCCCTGTGGCACTGGTGAGATCTTGAGCCAACCGGTCCCACGCCTCAGCCCTGTATGCTCCCCAGAGGACCTGGCCCTGCATGAGTTGGGCCTCATGATTGTGGACTAGGAGCCAGGCCATGTACCTGGACTCCTCAACACCCCACCTCTGTGCTCGAAAGTGACTACCCTCTCCTACTCCTGACATTCTGCCTGCAGGTCTGTTCTACAATCGTTTATGCTGTGTATTCCCGCCTATGGGGCTTATATAGTCCGTTTTTCCCGCACATATCTGTGATTGGCCATTTTGGAATTGTATCAACTTCAGTAAACCTGCATTGTCATGTTCTAGTTTGTATTCATTCCTATATATTAGCTATTATTGCATTTACAGGTACTGCTGTCGTGGCTTAGTGGTTCTGTACCTTGACTATGGTGTATAGTATCCTGGGTTCGAACCTGGCCACTGCTATTTTTCATGACTGTCTAGACATGCTGAGGGGTGTGTCTGTGTAAAGGCAGTTTTGATACGGCTTGCTCAACGTTGCCCGTCGGTTAGCTTGTTTGCGCGGTGCACAGCTCCGCAAACGGGTACGCTGGTTTAAGCCTCATTTGGCTATCAGCACGCATATTACGCTCAGCTCAGTTAGGGGCACATAGATTTAGCATGTTAAACCACTGCTCAGCTACGGGCACTCATTTTGCACCAGTTAAACCACTGCTCACCTACGGGCAGATGCACTCACCCTGTTAAACTGTAGCTCAGCTATGGGCACATCTGGCATTTTTTATTCTTTTGTTACCTCACATTTCTTCAATATAAATAGGCTATTTCATTACATTTTACATAACATGTGGTTTTATGTGTACATATTTGTCAGGGACTTGTTTCCTGCTTATTTTGAAAAAAAAAATGGTGTTGTGGGGGCTCGAACCATGAATGCCTGCTCTGCAGCCAACATCTCTACCGCTACGCTATTGCTTCCTGGCTTATTTTGCATATTTAGTTCTTCTATGCTTTCCCACTGACTGCTAACTGTAGCTGCGCTACGGGCACACCCGCGCAAACGAGCGCAGTCACGGTTAAACATCTTTACAATTTAAAAAAAAAATATAACATGTTCATTTATATATCTTTTATGTTCATAGTCTGTGGGGGCATGTGTTGTGTTGTGTTTATTCACATTTCCGTGGACTCTGTTGTGGGTGTTTACTTTGGGCACTTTTACACTTCTGGGGGCGTGTCCGCTTGCAGGGCTCAGCCTACGGACACGCCCCCTACTGTCTTACACGGACCGTGTTAGACTTAGGTGTGATTCAGCCTGCTCTCATGAATATGCAAAGCATGCTGACATCACTCCGTTTAACTGCAGCCTCCGTGTAAGAGTTATAACTCTTACACGGAGGCTTCGTGAATCCTGGGGAATGTCTGACAAAGAAGTGCTTGATAACCTGCTGTAACGTTTTCCGTAATAGGAGCAACACTTTAAACCCAGTCATTGAGCTCTGAATCCAGTGTCTTGTCATGTCCTTCCACTCTTAATCTAACCAGGTGTGTATAAAATATTTTACTGGATAATACTTAAAAAATGACATGTCAATTCTACATTTTACACAACATCGAAAAGACATGACAAGACACTAGATCCAGAGCTCAGCAACTGCATTTAAAGTATTGCCCCGATAATGGAAAAGTACATACGCAAGTACTGTTTGTACAGTTACATTTACAAACAGAAAACACGGTACTGTGGATTTCTGGCAAATCACTGATGATACCACACATTCGACATTGCTAAGATAGACAGCCCAGTAATGGCTTTTAGGTTTATGACACCAAGATTAAAAACCTTTCCCTATTTCTTTGGCTCCCTGCACATAAGCCTGTCGTTGCCGTTGTTAATCCCCGCCCTCCCACATGTCAATCACAGCAGACATGCCCATTCCTGCACGAACTCGACAGTGGGTTAATACACTTCAATTACACCCAGCCATGGACCCTAGAGCCTGGAGAACTTCCCTTACTAACACTTTTCTTTGACAGAGTATCACACGTATTTGCAATCTTAATCTCTGAAGCCTGTTTGTCGGTAGAGAAACCAGGCATGTTCGAGATTCGAAAACTGCTCCTATAAATTCCAGCTGTTGGGTAGGTTGTAAGATGGATTTCTCCCAATGTACGGTGATGCCCAGGGACTCCACTAGTGAAAGTGTGTAATGGTAGGCCATGGTCAGAAGATGCTTGGTGGGGCAAGAAAGGAGCTAATCGTCTAAATATGGAAACACCTGGAATCCTTGAAGTCTCAGATGAGCTGTCACCACTGCTAGACATTTCGTGAACACTCTGGGGGCCATCAAGAGACCGAATGGCAGGTCTCGGAACTGGTAATGATTGGCTCCTAGCCAGAAGTGAAGGAGACTCCTGGAGCGTTTGTCCATTTTGATGTGGTAATACGCATCCCAGAGGTCTATCAAGCACATCCAAACATCCCCCCTTAAAAATGGGAAAAGGGATTGAATAGTGATCATGCTTTGGAATTTCGTTTGTTCCACTGATTTGTTTAAATGGCTGAGATCCAGAATGAGTCTCCAGACCCTGGTCTTTTTTGCACTAGAAAGAATCTTGAGTAAAACCCGGATCCACATTGGTCTGGAGGGACTGGTTGGATGACTCTTTTTTTTGACACAGCTTTCTTAACTCTAAAACTGCTTCTTCCCTTTCATTGGATGGAACATTGGGAAGGTTTTTTGTAGGTTTTGGACGGGAGGATAGAGGGATGTAGTAGCCTGCACCCGCAGCTCGAGCCATCCCTTCTGTTGCGTGGGAGAGCAGCCTCATGGACGAATTGGACATAGATTCAAGGGAGGCAAGTTGAGAGGCAAACTTGTCCCGTGCCCCATCAGAAACTTGACCCGCGAGGGCTCCAGAAAGTTCGGTAATCAAATCTCTTTGGAGCCATGTAAAATGTGGCAAGTAGTTCAGGGACCTGACAGCAAAGGTCGCTGAAGCAAAAACTTGCTTTCCCAATCTGTCCACACCCCGGGACTCTCTGTTGGGTGGGTGAACAGTAGGACTTTCTTCCACTAGATCTTTTTTAGTGTTTGCCGCCACCACCATAGCATCAACTGACAAACCTCTGGACCAGTAGGGATGCTCTTCCGGGAGGGAAAGAATCTTATTTGGTTTCCAGAGAATGGCCTGAATAGAGTCAGGATTCTGCCAAGCACGATGCACGACGATCTGGATTAACTCATTGGCAGGTGGGGTCACCCAAGAGGTAGAAGGCCGGGAGCAAAAAGTCTGCAGGAAGACGGACTCTTCTGAGGAAGGGTTAGAGGGCTTCCAGCCACCCCTCTGTTTTAATATTTACAGGATGTCTCCGAAGGAGACATCATCAGGGGGTGACCGTGGGGACCCCTCCCCATCATTGTAGTCTGTATCCTCTGTCAAAGACTCTTCAGGAGAGTCAATGTGCTTCCAATTGCACGCCTTCTTCCGAGGAGGTTCCTCAGTGGGAATATCTGAGGAAGACTCGGAAGGATGGGTACCCCGAACTGGGGTTTCCTGAGACGGGGAGGTGCTTCGCGGTAGCTGTAGCTCAGAGGGAGCAGGGTGAAGTTCCAACATTGGAGGAGTGCTTCCAGAAGCAAGCACCCTCTCCATCACCCGGAAAGCAGTCCCACCCAAAGAGGAATGGTAGCCTGGAACCGAGAAGGACAACCTCGGAACCCGGGTCTCACATCGCTCCATCGGACCCGCTCCCAGGGATGGAGCCTCAAGCAGGATCGAGGCAGACGTTATCCCCAGATCCGAGGATGGAACTGATAAAACACTTGGAACCGTGCTCTGGAAGGAGGACTCTGCCCCCACCCCACCATGAGTTTGAGGAAGGGACGGTTCCAGTGTAACTGAAAACCAAAGCAGTAGCCCCGAAGCCTCAGTGACAGTCACTGTCGGTGCGTGCCGAGGAATGGGTTTCCACAAAGGACGCCAGAGCAATGGGCTTCAGAACCAATGGATCCAAAGGAGGAGTATACGTTGGAGTCCTGGGAGAGATAGACCCAAACTCCAAAGGGGGGGTGAGTATTAGGAACATTTGTTATCCCTCTGGCCGTCAACAGCGGAGCCAACAGGTGAACCATATCAAATTGGGAAAGACTCCTGGTGGACCTCGGGGACAATCCTGAAGGGGAGTCGGGTCGGTCCAGAAAGGGGCTGTACATCTGACCTAGGAACTGATCCAATGAAGGGGAGTATCGGGTCCGTGGTGTCTGAGCTAGTGGCACCATAGTCTCTAATTTGGAGACAGGTAGTAAAGGAATCAGTGGAGTAGAAAAGGGACTTGGTGCCGAGGAGGCACTCGGAGTCGAAGTTATCAGTTCCAAAGGGATTGCATGGGTCAAAACCGCTTTCGGTGCAGTAAAAGGCAAAGTCGGTGCCGTAGCTGTTGTTGAAGGTAAGGTTGGAGCCGTAGCTGAAATGGCAGGCAGGGTCGGTCTTGTAGAGGTCAGTGCTGAGGGTGGCACCGATGTCAAAAATTCAGTAGTATCCATGGCTTCGGTCAATGTGACAATTGGAGCAGAGCTCGGAACAGTAGTAGTAGTCGTAGTCATAGTCAAAGTAGCAATTCTATGCTCCGAGGAAGATTTGTGGGCCTTATGTTTTTATGACTTGCTCTTATCACCAGCCAGTGAAGAGGGGTCAGAATGGGGACATTTCTTGTCCTTCACTGGAGGGGTTGAGACCTCTGACACAGAAAGGATCTCTGAGAAAGCAGAAACGAGAAGGCCTTTCAGACTCAATTTATTTTTCCTTTCATTCAGTGTCCGCTGACTAAAACTTTGACAAATCTGGCAAGGAGGTTTAACAGAGAGGTGAGAAACCCCCAAACAATAAACACAGTCGTCATGAGAGTCGCTGTTAGGGAGTTTACCATTGCAAGATGTGCAATGTTTAAACCCCGAAGTCCCTTTTTTGTCAGACATTTCCATATACACACAAAAAAAGTTTGCAAAAGTACTAAACACCTAAAAAGTAAGAAAGGAAGAAGAAAGGGAAAGAAGATACCACAAGCGATACCACAAGGGTAAGGAAAGGGCGTACCAACAATGGTAAAAGAAATACCCAATGGGTAGAGAAAGTTAGATATATTAATAGTAAAAGAGTGAAAAATAAGAAAAAAGTTCAAAAATACACAATTATCAATAAAATATAACACTTAGCTTGAGAACTCGGTGAAACGCTGCTATATGGTTATGCGGCAAACAAGATGTGAGGTAACAGGGAGAAGGACATTGTGGGTAGCAGCTTAGCTCGAGAGTTTTTGGTGTACGAGAGCTTGGTATTAGGCCGACATGGTTCTGAACCCATCAGTGATGAATGGGAAGAAAATTAACAATATCAGATTTGTGGTTTTTCTGACAAATTTTTGGTAAACCATTGAGTGCTGAAGTCAGAAAATAATGACAATCATTAGAGTTTCAGATTTCATGCCCTTTAGCAAATTCATGCTAATGCAAACCTTGTTAATCGACCAACTTTCTAAGTTTGTAAGAGCAATATTTAAAAAGTGTCCCTATTTTTGGGCTGTTGTCCCCTTTATTAATGGCTAGAGTTGCCACCTTTTCAAATGCCCAAAGTGGGTCATTTTTGGTACAAACATCAGATTTTGCAGGGCAAAACATACCCACGGCCAGTACAAAGGACAGAATTTCAGTTTTTTGCCTAAATAAAAGTTTATTCTTGTAGCATTTTAGTTCCTTATTCTGTTTCTTATAACATGTATGTGTTTCAGATACAGAATAACTGTTTTATGCAACTATTACATAAAATATAGAAACTAATTTTGTCCTAACATCTCAGGACATTTGCCATTTTTTTCAATTTTTTTGCAGGACACAACTGCCCAAAGAGGGACTGTCCCACGCAAAGTGGGAGTGGGACAGGTTGTAATCCTATTTTGGGCTTTGTCGAGATTTTTTGTTTTAAACGTCCAGGAATGGCAAATTCCAGAGTTGGCAATCCTAATGGTGGTGTATCAACAACATAGTACAACGTTTCCATAACTTCAGACCTCTTACAAAGTTTAAATTAACTAAAACATTCTGTTTACTTTGGAGTGAGCGGGTCATAACGGCGCAAACAGAATACCGCGCGTAAGGGCACCACTCCTACTGAGGCAGCCGATAGGTCCAGCTAAAGTAGAAGGAGGAGCGGCAGCCTCATCTGTGGAAGTTACCGTCTCGTTTTCAGTAAAATATGGGAACGCGGCCCGATTTAAACAGGTAGCATGTTTTATACATATTAACAGAGACTACATACACAGTGAGTGTATAGACAACTCACAAGGGAAAGTAGACTTTTGTTAGCATGCATATACGTGGTATAGCAAGTGCTGGGGCTGCACGTCTGTAGAGGTTAAAAAGGTTCTGAAATATTTATCTAGTCGTGTTTATATATTGTGCTCATTGCAGCGCATCTGCCGAAATAACGTAAAACTGATCTTTATTCCACAAACATCTGTTACTTGCAACATACATAACTTGTTTGACATCTAATGGGTTTTACCAAAGGAGTTAATCAATGCAAGAAGCTGTCAAATTGTGAGCTGACAGCTCTATGGCAACGTGATGTTACGCTTTTTTGAGACGCCTTCCTGTTTCCTGCTATTGGTAGTTTATAGTTCTCTGCTGTGTGTTTGCAATAAGTATATTATGAGGGAGGTTTGGAGTGTATTTCTGTTTGTAAATGTTCTACTGGTGTCGTTTATTCACATCGGTTGTTAAGTCAAAAAGATTATATATATGGGCGCAGCGACGACTGCGTCACCAGGGATGTACTGTATCATTTCTGCAATTTCTTGTTATCTGCGTTAAATGTGGTGCTGATTTGTAAACGAAATAAATCATCTGTATAGTTATTAACGTGCTTTTTGTAGTTGAGTGAAGGACACTTTCCATTTTTCTTCGTACCAGCGAGATTAGATCCAGAATCTTTTTTTCCTTATTTATTTTGTGGCTGGCTAGAAGGTACTGCTGTATTCTGACTTGCCTTGTGTGTGTGTGTGTGTATGTATATATGTATATATATATATGTAAATTGTTATTTTTGGCAAATATATATGTATATATACATTATTATTTTTGGCTTCCTACAGCTGACAGTTATCTCTCTGCAGGCCCTCCCCTTTCCTAGGCTATGTTTGAACCATGTTCAGAGCCAGTGAGGAGAATGAGGAACCTAGGTCAGTGTTACACCTCGGCTGTATGTATACCTCGGCCAGAGCCCTGCCACCAACTGACAACGGTCCACATGAATTCCTTACCATTGCCAGGGAGCTTCTCTAGATGGAGGGTCTTATAGCACCACCACCATATGGGCACACCTTTCCTCACTGTCTGTGCTGTTAAGCACTCGGGCCACTATTCAAATCCACATCACTTTGGCTGCAATTAGGGTTTTTATCCCTCAATGCCTCTGGCCCAGGCAAACTAAATATATTTTATTTGCTCTGAATGGTGTGTTTCTTCTATGTGTACATAACCTGTTATAATAAAATTTTATTTTCTTATTCAGGCATTTATTATAATAAAATGTTATTTACTTAGTCAGCCATTTGTTATTTGTAACACTCAGGCATAACTAGTACTTCCCATCTGAGAGCGGCTCCTATTTTTCTTCTTATGTGTGCCCTGGGTGTTGTAGTTGGGGGGGGGGGGGGCTGTGATCCCCAACTAATAAAACATTCTGTGGGTATGGGAAAGAGGAGCCAAGTTAGGGGAGTCCAATTACTAATGTCTCAAAAAATGTATCTAGTCTAAACTACACTGCTTGTGCAGTGTGAATCTCTGCTGCTACAAGAAGCCATGACTGATTATTTATTTTAGCAGTTGCCCTGACTAGTGTGTTTTATGTGTGTGCTAACCTTGTGATAAATAGTTCTTATTTATTTTTGCTTTTGCAAATGGTATTGAAAGCTTTTGTTTACGTGAATTTTGGAAACAATTTTTGGACAGTACAATACTCTTATTAAAGTTTTGGACTTCAAACCTTGGTCTTCAGGTCTGCATACTGGTCGGTACCTTAGCTAAACTGTGCTGCCTCTGAGATCAGTGAAGTCTTTGTCTGATGTGATTTAATTGATTACTGCATGCTACAGAATATTAGAACTACTCACTATGGATTTTTCTGTTTGAGGTTGTTACCAACTGTCTGTGTTAAAAATGGAAGTGTGATATGGTACATAGGTTATTGGTTCATAGGGCTAGGTTATTGGCCCTTATAAGCCTAGCCAAGAATTTCACCCATGTTCCCTCAAAGTCAGCTTCTGTTTCCCCTGTTCAGCAGAGACACAGGTGGGATCCTAGGGGGTGTATTTTCTGTTTCCCATCCAGTCGTTCAGGTTCCTGTTTAAGAGGGCTGGAGAGGTACTCTGCTTGACATGGAGAGGGAGTCTGTTCCACAGATGGGGGAGTCTTTGGGACACAAATCTGTCCCGCCAACAAGTTCTGTTAATGTCACAGACCAGGTTAAGCCCTTGCATGCGGGTTGCTTGAGTGGAGTTTGTCTTACGGATATGCAGCAACTCCATCAAGGCTGGGTTTGAGAAGGTGTGAAGGTTTTATTGTGGCTACTAATAGGATGGTGCAAAGTCTGCAACAGGTCTGCTTCATGAATAGAGCTAAGGGAATTGACCAAGTACTTCACAGAGTAGAGTCATTTATTTATTTATTGACATTTGATTACAGGGAAAATCCAACTGGATAGAAGCCCATTTTCAGGAGAGGCCCAGGGAGAAAAACTTCAAATGATTACAAAACATTTTAAGAACAGTAATTATCCAGACTTCAAAAATAAAACAAAAACATCTGCAGTTCAAATAATTGTGAACAAATTTGACATAATATAAAAATATTGGTTGAGTCAATACAAGGTATATGAGAATTATTTAATATTTAGAGAAATTTTAGACAGTTTGTAGATAAATTAAAGGTAAGTTAGTCTAATATAAATAGGAATTGTAGTATGAAGTGAGGGGAAAACAGGTTTATGTTATATTTAGAGAGAAAGTCAGGGAAGAGAATTGGGTAGTATTAAGGGAGTAAGTGAACATGAGTAAGGAGGTATAAGGAATGAAAAGGTACTTGTTCACATTTATGAATCTAGTTTATCCAGGTTTTGAGCAAGAACAGAGCCGGATTTTAGCAAGCAAGTCTTTCAGACTGGTTTTGAAAGATGGGATGGAGGGAATAGACCTGATGGATACAGGTAAGGAGTACCAGGCCTTTGCAACCCTTGAATGGGTACTGACAAGGCCCAGCAGATTTGCAAGGTTTGTAGACAGTCAGGAGTTTTTGGTCATTGTTCAAAATGACTGTCTGGGAACATAGTCGTGTATCATGTATTTTAAAGTATAATCACTCCCCCCTGAATTTTTCCATACTTTGATCTTCGCTGCAATCTCGATATTTCTGCAGCATTCAAATATTTTCTAATCTGATAAATACCAAAGTGGTCCTATAGAGGCTGCCAATCCAGTGTAGTTTCACTCTGCGGTCAGTGCTTTTTCTTTTAACTGCAAACTGTGTCCCCCCATAAGATTACAGTGGTGAGAAGTCACAGTTTTTGTGACTCTGTCTTACCATTCAGTTGCATTGATGGTGCTGTGATTTTTCTTTTAAGCTTTGTGTCTTTTGATTGTTTAATGGTTAGTTCATATAAAGAAAGTGGTAGGCTACTACTTTAGATATAAATGACATTCCCCCAACTCCTCACTGCATTAGCCAAAAGGTGCCTTTTTAATATCTCCAAATACTTCATGTTTCTAGTACCTTGAGTGGAATAGACCCCGGATACAAGTTAAAGCTCATGAAATTAGAATTGAATCAGTCTTTGTCTGCCAAGAATGCTGTTCTCAGTACCCAAAAGGTACCGAGAATTGTCTGCTCCTGTGGTTCATATAGATTTACCTGTATGGGCAATATATTTAATTATGTTTGAAAATTACTTCTATTAGCCCTGTTGCTCCTACTTGAACCCTTCTGGTTGTCTTTATTCCATGTTACTATAGTTTCTGCTTGCATATCCTGATATCTTATAAGCTTGTGCATCTCAGTACATTGAGCACTGTAATCATTAGGTGTAGCTATTTGCTCTTTTTGTTTCTTTTTCAACTGCAGTATTTGGCTTTCTTGCTTCTACTTTCTAGAATGTTGGTAACGGATAATCCCATGTGATCCTTTCTTCATTTCAGCAGCTCTTTGTGGTTCATGTTTCCAGTGCTTCCCCACTGCCTGTAAGTTATGGTGCTTGCACCATCCCTAGTAAAATAGTCTTACCCCATTTATTGTGCCTTTCAGTGTATGGGCCCACAGCCTTGAATATATCACAACTAACAACAATATGTGCTACTGTATCCATTTCTGTACTACAGAATATATCCTTGCCTACACCTTTCACCCTTTTTATAAGGCTTCATAAACCAACGTGTGTAGTTCAGTCTTGAGCTGCCATTATTAACCTTTTCATCTTTTGGTTTAAATTCACTTGCCGTTAATTGTTTCTTGATCCGTATGCATGTGGTTGTTCCAGCAGTTCTGTATAATTGACACAGTATAATTGCAACTTTTGCAGTTTTCATTTATTTTTCAGTAATGTATAGGTATTTTCTGTGGCTACCTGTTTTTATTTAATTTTTTTGTTCACTTCTGGTTTGATATCTTTGGCTGAACAAGTGATATACTTCTCCTTTGGTCCTGGAAGATCTGAAGACTTGTGGGCTCTCGTCCAGCACCAGGTGCTTGGATTTACTTTGCAGTAGTCGCACTGCAGTGTAACAAAAGAAGGTTTGCTGTACTTCTTAGTGGGTCATCTTCAGATGAGATGTTAACCTGAGGTCACATCTTCTTGCGTTGGTGGTGGCTCAGGTGGATGTAAAATATCCTACGGTATTTACTGAAAAGAATACGGATTTAATAATTTTGTTTCAACAGCCAAGCAAAACACCAACATTATATAATACTACAGTGTTCTCTCTCAAAAGAGGCAATATCAGAATGCGTTTCTTCAGTATTTAATGTCTTACTGTACAATACTTTTGCATATTTCATTATTCAAATATTTTAGAGTATAAACCTTCAACGCAGTATTATATCATCAGAGTAAACTTCTCCTCCTTGATCTAATAATACAACAAATCTTTAGATAAATCATTTATCAACACTTAAGGCAACATTTGTACTTTTAAAAAGGGCTGCCAAAAAATTACTTGCTCACAATCTAAAAAATGCTCAATTGTTCTTCATAATATTTATATAACATTTTAGTTTTAACTGCTAATTTATGTGCTAACCTCAAACAAGTAATGAAATGATATTTTGACACCTCTGCAGCATTTTTAAATGCCTGTTAGCCGTGATTTTGCCAGAACTTCACATCCTGGCTTGAAGAAGTGTTTACACAATACTTGTTGTGTCAACTGTAAAGTCCTGATGAAACCAAGGAAACTGTTATGTCCATTTTCCAACATTTTAAAAGAAATTTCGTGTTTCTTCATCTTTGTAAACTTTTTTTAAATGCCGCTTTTACCATCTTTATAGTACTGCTCTGTAATTATGGCTGAAAAAATTTGACTTTTACAAATGCATTTAAGAAAACTGACATAATAATGTAGAACTGCATCAATATTTTTAATCCCCTATTTTTCTCATCCTGGTAGTATAATTTTTATTAATTATCTTATATTCATTAAATACATTAATTAATAGTTAACTCCATTATAGCTGTTTGTAGCTTTTTGGGAAGTAAAAATACCCTTGCTAAACAAATACCTATTGGAAAAATATCTTTGTACTTTTTCATGTGACGTAAAACATCTTTTTTTCTTTTATGTTTTTTTTTTTTTAAATCATTTTTACATTTTATGAATAACTTTTCCCACTGGCTTTTAACTATTGTTTCATCCCCAAAACAAATTCCTAAAATTGAAAACTTACTTGAATGAAAAGGCACTTCTTGCAAATTGCTATACTGCCATCTCCTTCACTTTTACCGGGACTGATTCTCAGTCCCAACTTCATTCACACATCATGTACCGCTGTCATGATCATATTTAAATTTTTCTGCACTGTCCACATGTAAAAAATATTATCCACTTAAGTTAAAATTGCTAGATATTTCTTTTCAATTGTAATGCCCATTTCACTTTTATATTTTATACCGAATCTTGACAGAAGATCATTAGACAACACCCTTGCCATGTCCCCTGTTTCATTATTATAGGTATTCTAACATAGTCATTTACTAGTGGTTGAAAAAATGCATGTTCAGAAACTGTGGTTATTCCTAGTACTGTTTTCTTTTTAAATCCTAATTTCTGTAATGCCTGCAATAATGGAGAATGGAATTGTATGCCTTTATTATACCCAGTTGCCATAATGTTTCCATTTCAATCTCTAGCTGAAGCTTTATGTATGTATTCTTACCTGTCATAATATCTCTGATAGTAATATATTGTTTCAGTAGGTAAAAATGTATCTTTTAAGCTTGCATTCACTTTTGTAATCCCTGTTCAGCAACAAAATTGGTCTTCAGTTATCCAAACATGTTTTATACTTACCAAGCTCTGTGCTAAACTGGATAGGGAAAGTTATCACAGTGTTCATAGTGAGAAGTGGGTACACCTAAAGAGATGCATTCATTAAATACTATTAATTTCCCGTGCTGCAATTCCTACAAGATTTTGTAATAAAAAGGAGTCTTGTCTTTTCCCAGCATTGAATTAACATTGGCCTTTTAAGTCGTGTATTGCCCATTAAACTATAGATTTGTCATTATTTCACAGTGCTAATTTAACTCCTGAACAGTACAACTTATTTTTCTGTCTTCTATGTTGGCTTGATATGCATCCATGAGTTTGCTGTATTCATCTCTTTCTTTCCCCTTTGTGTATCCTCCACTTAATTTCTTTTTGAGTCAGTATCACCGTTCCACCCAGGTTGTACAAGCAAGCCTTAACCTTATATATATGATATTGACAACTCTGGTTAAATAAACTGATACCTCATATTTTTCAAGCAAGCTTTCAAAAGCTTGAATAACCTAGGACCATGGTGTTCACATGTGTTTTTATTCTCCAAGCTTACTAAAGCCTTTTGGTCAGATAGTGGATTTTCCACTGTTTCCCTTTTTGTTCAAGTAAATTGATATTTGAAAGGATGTAATATATTCTAGTAGCATACGTAAGTAGGCATGTTTGGCCTCGTGAAACATAATCTGTTTATCTTGATTAAAACTTTGCAGAAATCTAAACTTTACATCTTATAACTGTTACTTATTTTCTTTCTCTTTGTCTTTATCGAACTGGAATTTCCTCAATATAACATAGTATTCTGTACCTAACCTCATTTCAGTTTTATCCCAAAAAGGTTTCCTTCTAGCTAAATTTGTATAGGCGTATACATTAATTCTTCATCCATTACACCTACTGTATGTGTCAACTACCAGAATTTTTCACAGTTCAGTTACATTCACTTGTGAAATGTAAGCATTTTATGATAACATAAAAGTGACTATCCTAGAACATTGGTCTGGTTTAAATGGCCATAAACCTTTCCCCTCAAAAAAAACCCTCATTGAACAGTATTGTTTAATTTCAGATATTTTTCTAGTATCCTAGAACATATACATATCACACCCAACTGCTTACCCCACTTTATGATTCTCTGCCTACAAACCAAATGAATCGTTAACAGAAAAAAATGCTCATGTTTGTTTCTTTTACTGTTCTGTTAACATTTTTTCAGTCATCCTCAGTTTCACTATCTATCATAAGAATTTGATAATGAAATAGAGGTCTCAGGGTGACTTAAACAGTTCCATATGACTTGGATCCAACTCTGGGATTTATCATTTTCATATTTTTGTTCTGCTAATAATTTTTGTTTAACCACTCCCAAAATAATCTTTTACCCTACAACTAGTTTACATTTCAACACAGTTCTCACAGTAAGATGCTGTCCGTTTCGATTCTCAGCTAGAGCGTCTTCTGCGTGGAGACATGCGTGAATGGGCGTACCTTCGTTGAAGGTTGGGCGTCGGGGCTGGTAACTCTGCACATAAAAATCAACTACCAGTCGTTAGTGGACCGGAGTTCCACTGTGGCGACCCCTAACCGGGAAAAGCCGAAAGACACAAGACTTGGCTATACTCTTCAAGTGCTACATCAGTGCAGTTTCACTTAAAATGTCCCTGTTTACCAAAAAGTAAGCAGTGTTTTGGTTGCCTTGCATAGCTTAGCGCATGTGCACTATTCTGTATAAAAAAATTGGTTATAAATGCCTTTTAAATGTCAGTTTACTGCAAACAGTTCCACATTCTTTTCCCAGCCCCCAGACCATAATCCAATTTTGTCTTTTATTTTCTCCAAACTGTGCATAGTTTTACGTGTCAATAAGTCTGTGTGAGCATCCTTCTGCTAAACGTGTTTGACCAGATTTTCAACTTGTATTTTCTATTTTTAGATGCAACCCCCCTAACATAAAGTCTGACCATGGTGCACGTGACTGCTTTTTCTCAAACTTGTATAGTATAGTTTGCAGAGCTATTTCTGTTTCTAAACAAATGACATAAACTATTTCCTAATTAAATTGAACAAGAGCTGTCAACCGCTGAAATATTACTCCAAGTGGTGGTGCTGTTTTATTCCTAGAATTATAGTGATCCATGGGGGGTATGCACACTCATAAAATGAATCTGTATCTTAAGAATTTACATTGATCCAAGCCTCAGGCAACTCCTGAGTCTCTCTCTTCCTCACTACAAAAACAAATAATATTTGACAAAAAATGTAGCTGTTCCATACTTTTATATACT